>NC_053489.1:83600758-83628258 GCF_905171775.1 Rana temporaria
GGAACGGATCGGATGCACACGGACAGACGGTCCGTCTGCATCCGGTCCCCCATAGGGGACAGCGGAACAGAGACAGGGCGGTCCCTGCACTGTGTGCGGGGATCGCCCTATCCGCCGACAGCTCAGCGGGGATCCCCGCTGAACTTTGGCGGACACACGGAGCGGACCCAGAAACGGTCCGCTCCGTGTGAAAGAGCCCTTAACGTTACTTTATTCTTCCTTAGGAACAAATGTAGCAACTGCGACAGTTTACACATTTTTTCAATCGGGCAATCTGAATTCCATAGCGACTGAATCCGATGCAATTCCCAAAAAGTCAATACTTGTAGTAGGAAAAAAATTGTTTTTTCTTCCGCCAATGGAATACCAAAATATTTACAGACTCGCTGGAATGAGGACAATAGTTGCAAACAGTCGCTAGAGCCTTCAGGACCCAAAAACAAAAAATTGTCCAAATAATGGAAAAGATACTGTGAACTAGACACCATACTTACCACACACTCCAAAAAAGACGAAAATGCTTCAAAATAAAAACAAGAGAGTGAACAACCCATTGGTAGAGCTTTAGCTCCATAAAATTGATGATCAAAACAAATACCTAAAAAATTAAAACAACTGGGATCCAAAGGAAGAAGCCGAAACGCAGACTTAATGTCCGCTTTCGCCATTAAACTGTACTTTCCTAACAACCAGAGTTTTTTTTTTTTTTTTATGGAAGCATTGAATGTGCAAGACATGGATATTTTTTCGTCTGGGTTAATTTGATCATTAAAGGAAATACCAAATGGGAATGATAGAGGATGTATGAGCCGATGCTCGTTTAGTTCTTCTTTGGGAACCAAACCCAGGGAGGCTGGTCAAGCGGACCATCCATCCTATCGGCTTGAATTTCTTTAAGCAATTTGGGCCTTACCAAGTGAGGAGCGTCTGACAGATTTTAAATTCTCAACTATTACACACCCTGAACCTTCAAAACTAGGGAGCTGGAAACCTATCTTAAACCCAGTTAGTAGGGAGGCAATCCGTTGGTTTGGATAAATGCGTAACCATGGTAGCATTCTTGGAAGCATCACCGGTGTGGCTGCTTTTTGAAAACCCATCTCGTGAGTGCGCTTGTAACTTCCTACAACATTTTGCTATAGGGTGGTTTCCTGAGCAAAAAGCACACCCATGTTTTCTATTTGCATGCGGACATCCATCTACATTGTGAATCGTTGTATGCAAAACATAAACCTTTTTTAGAACCAGAGGGCGAGGCATTCTGAGCGCGTGCTGACATTACTGTTGGGCGTGCGCAAAAGCCTGCTTTTGTGGCAAAAATAATTCAGCCACAAACTTCCTTAGAACCCCACCGCAAAGACGGCTGAACAGACAGTTTTTGTCTGAAAGCATCATCATACGTTAACCATGACAGGCCACTAAAACTCCTGTATGCCTCCAATATAATATCAATATGTTGGAATAGCAAAGGACTTAAAGCAGAGGTTCACCCATACCTCACACATTTTCCCCTTCGCTTCATGCTCGTTTTGTCTAGGGGAATCGGCTATTTGTTTTAAAATATGATCCGTACTTACCCGTTTACGAGATGCATCTTCTCCGCCGCTTCCGGGTATGGGCTGCGGGACTGGGCGTTCCTTCTTGATTGACAGTCTTCCGAGAGGCTTCCGACGGTCGCATCCATCGCGTCACGATTTTCCGAAAGAAGCCGAACGTCGGTGCGCAGGCGCAGTATAGAGCCGCACCGACGTTCGGCTTCTTTCGGCTACGAGTGACGCGATGGATGCGACCGTCGGAAGCCTCTCGGAAGACTGTCAATCAAGAAGGAATGCCCGCTCCCGAAGACCCATACCCGGAAGCGACGGAATTAGATGCATCTCGAAAACGGGTAAGTACGGATCATATTTTAAAACAAATAGCCGATTCCCCTAGACAAAACGAGCAGGAATCTAAGGGGAGAAAATAAAAATAAAAAAAGGAATTGGGTGAACTCCCGCTTTAATTCAGGACATCTTTCACATGGTACACTGGCATATATTAAAAAGGCCGGCAACCAACTATGAAAAGATTTGATCTGAGGTTTGCGGCGTTCATCAATTTTATCATCTCTCCTCTCATATTTTTTTTCTCTAACAGGAGGAAGAACAGTGTTTAAATTTACATATTAATTTCTCCAAATCTTTTCTTTAGCTGATAAAGATAGATGGAAACCCAAAGGAGACAATAAGCAGGGCATACATTCTCAGTCAGCTCTGTCATGCATAGGCGCTGTAATATCACTAGATTCAGCCGCCAATGGTAAAAGGGGCTGAGGTGAAATTATAGTAGATGCTGCTGCTGACCATACCCCCGATACATCCTCCTCAACCCTTGCTGTACACTGCTGCTGAGACTTTAAAACTGATATGAGTTGTTCCAATATAGATAGTACAGGTAATTGGGATACAAAATCATACTGACCCTCAAGCCCCTGAGTACTACCTGCTCCAGGGGCCGTCATGGACGATGTGCACCACACAGGGATACTGCCAGCTCTTTTCTCCTCCTGGCGAGGTGACATGCTGGACCCGCGTCTCTCACCACTGTCCCACTGATAGCCTGACTGGCTAGCTGGTAAGCCTGACCGCGGGGGGGGGGGGGGGGTGTTTAACACTATCTGTTGCTGCATGTCTCTGCTAGAATAAACCTTAAACCTGTCAGCTGACCTGACCTAATTAACCACTCCTCACCTGCACTAGTAATTTTGAAAAAAACTACTACCTAGCCAAACTATAACCTGCACCCTTGTATCTTTAAACTTTGTGCCGATGCCATGACCCCATGAGGAAAGGGGGGCCTAAGCGGCTACCCCCTTTATTTCCCCATTACATGTTTTTGTGCACTGCAGTGCACATACAAGCACCCATATGTGAACCAGGCCTTAATCCTCTGCCCCTTAACTAAACAAACATTTGACACTTGCAATGCAGAGGGGCTCTAATGCATAGGCAGATTTATTTTTTCCTGAAGTTGGTCTTTAAATTCAACATATTTGTGTCTATTCAGCACCAAGAAACCCTCCTCTGTCAGATACAAACAGTCCTTAGTTAAGTTATAGAACAATGAAGATTTATGTGGTGCCCTTGGTGCAGGCAGTATACCAGTACTAGTCGGTACCAGGGCCCTCAGTTTCCCTCATTATTCATACACCCTTCCACAAGATCTTTATTGTATATTTTTACTTTGTTAAGCAGATAATGACATGACAAAATGAATAAAGTGATTACAGAGGACATCATTCTGCAAAGGACATCTAGAAACCATCAATTATCTCCTTACAGAACTGGTATGCCTGGTAAGCCCCCACGCTTGGACTATGCAGATTAACGCAGCTCAATGGACATGAGCCCTAAAAGAGACATAAAAATAAGTGTTCTATCCATTAATCCTTAGGCTGGCTATACCTAAACTAACTCAGTATGGATTGTGGGGAATATTGACATGGGACCTGTATAAGAACATACTGTATTTATTAGCGTATAAGACTCACTTTTTTACCCTGAAAATAGAGGGTAAACTGTGCCTGCGTGTTATACGCAGGGGGCTGTGGAAAGTTTTTTTTCCTGAAACTTCCCACTTAAAGTTAGGGTGCGTGTTATACGCCGATAAATACGGTACTTGTGGTTCTACAACTGCAAGAACTATCACAGGTGCTACATAAGCCGGGGGGGGGGGGGGTGTTTTACCAGCATCACCCTATTCTTTTAAAATTCAGATTAATCTAAACTATACAGGTTCCATGGTTAGAGTCAGTCTATGCTTATGTTCATGCAAGCAGCCCATGCAAGTAATACAAAGCAAAGGAATAGTGACCTGGAGTGGCATATGATAAGGGCATGTGACCTGGTATAGTTCAGGAAGGGGGGGGGGTCACTCATCCCCTCCCCTTTTCTGACCTGATGGGCTGCATGCTCAGATAAGGGTCTGGTGTGGATTTTCTGGGGGGCACTCCATTATTTTTAAAGTTTGGCATGTGGGTTTTCCCGCAAAATCCATTCCAGACCCAAAGGGCCTAATATGGATTTGAAGAAGGGGGGGGGCACTGTTTCCCCCCCCCCTTAATTTTTCATTGCCTTCCGTTCCTTTTTTTTCTACATTCAGCTGATGACTCACCAATTGATAAGAACACGGCAGCCTCCCTCACCTTAACAACCATGTTGTTTACTGGTTAAAGACACCAGCGGGCGCCTGCTCCTTAACAAGCAGCTATCTACAAGTTTAAGAACGCCAGCCGTAAAATTACCACAGGCTTTCACTACGAATGCCATAAAAAAAAATTGAAAACCTTGTGCAGTATCTTACTGCATACTCGGATGTGCCAAGATACCACTTTGTGAATGAAGCCCAATGTCTCATGAAAGGGAATCCCCCAACCTCTATACTTTCCCAGCACTTTCTTGCAACTCTTTGCTCCACTACCCTTCTCTTGCAGTTAGAGGAAGCACCTTTGGCACCAATTACAGACTAAGTCTTCGAGTATAATGCTACAAGCTTGACACGCCTATTTTTTTTTTGGGCAGTTTCTCCCATTCTTTATGAAAAGAAATTGGATCTTTATGGCCACACTTCAACGATAATATCTTTATTGGTAAAAATACATACAGCAAAGGATGAAATAGATCGCTAACCCCCTCTCTCCTGCACCGCTCTAATCCCCATAGATTTATGCCATGGGTCTTAAAAACTACGGCCCTCCAGTTGTTCAGGAACTACAATTCCCATCATGCCTAGTCATGTCTGTGAATGTCAGTGTGTTACAATGCCTCATGGGATGTGTAGTTCTACAACAGCTTGAGGATCCCCGATTTATGCAATGCATGAATCTATCTATGGTCGCTGCTGACACCCCTATTCAGGTGTCCGGCCTCTTTTTGGGCGCCAGGCACCTGAATTACTGTGGCGTTTTTTGGAAGCGCCCGATTAGAGCCAAAGGCTCCAATAGCCGCGCCAAAAAAGTGAACAGCGGGCACCATGCTGGGTGTTCGCTATTCACTCAGCTGAATGTTAGCAAAGCAAAGGAATTCCCTTTGTCAACACTGAATCCACCTCTCTACCAGATTGCCGGGTCTATTACCAGTCACCTGATTGGCTGAAACATCAGGCGCTGTGATTGGACGCCTGAGAGAGGATGGAAGAAGACATGGAGGACATGCAGAAAACTGCTGCTGACCCGCTCCAAGACAGGTAAGTGGTGGCTGCGTCCGATGGGGCACAGCGGCTGCGTCCGATGGGGCACAGCGGCTGCGTCCGATGTTTTTTCTTTGTTTGTTTGTGCCCCCCCCAAAAGAATTTGAGCACCAGCCACCACTGTCGCCAACATGTTTCACACCGTAACTACTGGTGCTTACTCATAGCCATCTTAGCTATGAGTAGAGCTCTTGTGGACATCCTTGGATCGAAAGGTGCAAGTATTGTGAGTGATGCTGCACACAGAAGGTTTTTTACCTTTATGCATAGAATGCCTTTACAACCACTTTAAAGAGGAAGTAAACCCTGATAGGTTACGGAGATGTTGCAAGCACCTACAGGTAAGCCTTAATCTAGGTTTACCATTAGGTGTAACCAGAGGAAGTACAACCACTTTAAATTGATGGCATTAGTTCCGTACATAGGTGCCTGTTCATAGAAATATAGCGGTTATGGGCAAAGGAAACCAAAGTCCACATTGTTTCTGAATTTAGATTTAAAACAAAGAACATTTAACTGGTTGCTATTGGCAGCCTCTTTTTACCTTTTTTTTTTTTTTTTTTTAAGTCCCAAAGAAATGCATTTGAATCTCTATACATACCTATACTGTACATCAGATTTGCATCAACCATACAGAAAAAGAGGGATTTGGGACCTTGTGTGTTTTGTTAAGAGCAGTTAGTGCAATAACCGCAGTCAGTAACCGCAGTCAGTTGCCTGGGGAGTCGATCATTATCTCCTCCATGAAATAATCCTGTTTATTATTAAACCAAACCAGTGTGTACTGTACTTTATGTTCAGAGAACTTCTCCAAACATTGCTGATGCTGTCCCAGAACACAATAGGAATGTAATATGGGAAGGTTGTGCTGGAGAAACTAATGGCATCACAAGGAGACCAGATCACATTGCTTCACATGTGTAGAAACCAGTCTGACCAGTTCAGCAGGATCTACTACTTTCTGGCTACCATTTAACCTCACTAAGCAAACAACTATTCTACTACCATGAGGTGTAGCAAAATGTGTGCTCGCATTTTTGTATTTTATTATTCTTGGGGCGGTAATTGCAGGTATTTTTCCGCACCCAGGAGAGACAGCTTTAGCGTATATATTGATTGACAAAATGACCGTTATTTGTTTTATTGCACTTTACCCTGTGCTGATGCTATATTTTCTACAATTTATAATAGTTTGAAATAACAAAATGTTGATTCTGAAAAGATAAAACATATATTATAATTATATATATATATATATATATATATATATATATATATATATATATATATATATATATATATATATCTCCTCAAAGCATGGGGAATTTCCCCTCGGGGGGACAATTTATAACAGGGACTGCACAACACCACTGCTGTCTGGTATTCAGCACTAGGATACGCTCACCACAAGCTACATTTTATGGCCCATTCCTAAAATCGTATTTCGCACTTTGGAACGGACACCCCATAGCTTTCTCTCTGCGTAAAGAGAAACTAAATGCAACATTTAAAAAAACTTACAAACAGGCAGGCCATTTATCGCAGAAGAGACAAGCAATGTCTCTTCTGCAATAAAAAAAAAAACCTGCCCAATTGCTGTCTTCTGTGTCATGCAAAGTGAGCCATGCATGCGTGGCTCAGTTTACATTGCCATCACAGTGCCATTATGCCAGATGCTGCAACTCTTACAAGATTGCCGAAGCCTGGCACCCGGAAGGGGCTGGGGAGAAGATGCTGGTGAGGAACCCCTTGTGGACTTCGGAGTGTTGGGAAAGAGGGAAGTATGGTGCCTTTAGTTCCACTTTAATGCGACAGAGAGAGCTTCATGATTGGTCACAGGACAAATACAACTTTTTAATCTTCTCAGCGGAAACACAGACTGCAAAAAATAACTTGATATTGCTTCCAAACCTCACAATTTCATTCAACACTAAAGAAAAAAATGGCTTTAGATCTTATTCGCAGGCTGAGTATCATCAGGTGGCTCTAACCTTGCCAGCATTCTTCTGCCCCAAAATGTTAAGGTACAAAATTCCACAGGTATAGGGGAACATGCGACACAAAATCTCTACCTCACACAATTCAGCTCTCAGTACTTGGGCAGACAATCACCAGTCTTGAAGCCCTGTACACACGGTCCAGAATCTCGTCAGGAAAAAAAAAGTTGTTTTTCCCGACGAGATTCTTGGCAAGATTCTCTTGCCGGCCGAGTGTACACACGGGCCATTCAAAAGAACGCAATGACGTCAGACTACGACAAGCATGCGCTCGTCACAGTCGATGACGTCGCCGCCATTTTTGCTGCACCCTATCTATGCCTTGGAAGCTACCGCGCATGCGTCAAAGTCATTTCGAGCATGTGTGGGTTTCCATGTAGAGGTAAGTATACACACGCTCGGGTTTCTCGGCAGGAAAACAGAGAATTTCACGACGAGAAAATAGAGAACAGGTTTTCTAATTTTCTCGTCTAGATTCTGGGCAGTTTTCTTGACGAGAAACCTCAAAGCCTCGTACATATGCATGGTTTACTCGGCAAGAAAGCTCTGCCGGCAGCTTTCTTGCCAAGAAAACCGTGCGTGTGTACAAGGCTTTAAGAAACTTTCATAAATTTACATAGGAGTCTCAGAGTGTGCCAATGCAGTGTAGGTGGTGGGGAGAGACTGGAGAGGTAAAAGCAAGCACCTAAGTCTTCTGGTCTTGGATATGGTGGGAAGGGTGTTAAATTTTTCCTGCTGCCGACGTCAACACAGAAGTGAAAACCTCCCGAAAATTATGGGAAGGTCTCCATTGGAAGACATCCTCTCTACAGTTTCTGTGGCAAAGGTAACATTTTGGAATTCTCCTCACTTTTTCCCTCTGGTGACAATGGCACACAGGATAAACAGTAAAAGGTAGAACTTCCCCAAAACAGGGAAAAAAAAAAAAAAACAATAATAAAACCTTGATAGGAGGTTCTAACTTTTCCACACACTATCCGAAACTAGAAAACATATTTTGTCTGGAGTTCTAATTTAAAGTAAATCTTTCCTGTAAATGATGCACAAATGCAAGGTTCTGGGTGCTTCACCACCCTGTCCCTTACCCGACAGTCATAATGAATGGACACCAACTCCGTGCTAGTTCTCTATCCGTTTTGAAGTCAATTTTGATGACTGAACAACATGTTAACATGGTGACTGGACACAAGCTCTTTTCCGTACAGCCAACACTCCAAGCCCATTCACACTTTAGAGTGCTACGTTGCAATAAGGCAGCCTATTCGTTTTTAAAGGGTTGCCAATGTACCTCAAAACATGCTCTCCAATAAAACCAATAACAGTTGACTTTTCCTCCCCCCCAGTACTAAATGTGGTAATGTTTACTCCCACTCGCTTCTCGGCATTTTGGCTAAGATCAAGTGTAGTATCTGTTCTTATCAGTTGCCAGTAGGTGGTGCTATGCCAACCGTCCTGAGTACATGGCGAGGTGGAAAGGGATGGCAGTTGGCAGATGCTAAACCTGCTGGCGTGGAGGTGGAAGCCTTCCGATTTGGACGGAGAACCATGAGGTCGAAGATGAGGGGCCGGGCCCCTGGCCTCTGGCCTGGATTCTGTGGTACCTGCCCCGGTCAGTTGTTCGGGAGAGAACACTAGCTCCTCCTTCCCCTTGGGGGGGAGCGGTTAGTATTTCCCGAACGTGATTAGGTGGGAGTAGCCTATTGGCATGGGCTCTCCCCAATCTTTTAGAGCTCCTACCTTCCTATATACACACACACAATATACATTACACACAGCTATAATCTTGGGATTTTTTTTTTTTAAAAAACACAAATTTTTACATACTGTCCCTGGTTTTTCTGAGGCTGTCAACCCTGATGGGGCCCCCTAGTGGCATGGGGCCCTCAGGCAGTGCCTGAATGGTCAGTCCGCCCCTGAGCCCATGAATGAGCCCTCGAGGTTGATGGGCAGAAGTATTCATAAACAAACTTGTTAAAGGATGTTCAATGTCTTAATTCAGGTGCTTTCTGCTATGGTTGGCAACACAGAGAAAGGCAGGTATACATTGCAGAGTGGGCTGCTCACAGGGTACAATGGACCATAAAAGGAGCAGATGGGGAGGAGGGGAGGATTTTGTTCAAACTGTACCGGGTACAGAGGCAGCAGGCTGCAAGACTTCGGGGGCGAGTATATTAAGGTCTCTCAACTCCAGCTCCCAAATATCCCTCAACAAGTCTCTAATTTCTCCAATTTTGCAAAGGTGGTTTAATCGACCTCCCTACCTGGCAAGATATTTGGGCAAAAAAAACAAATGAGAAATTATTTCACCTATTTACCCACACAATGAGATCTTATTGGTTCCAGTGCGATTCTGCACCTCGCCCTTTGCCCAGCCTCACTGAACACACCTGTAATTCTCCACATTTCACAAGAGGAAGTGAAAGTCACACATCTGATTTTTTCTGCCACATCAAGTAATCCTATATCCTTCATGTGAGCTCAGTCACTAGATACTTATGTAACTGGTATCATATGCCACACATTTCTACTATTCATCACAAACCTCTACTAGTGATTTCACCTACAAAATGTGACCTCTGATAACACTTGACGTCATGTATTTCGGTCATGCTACTTATCTGCTCCACCAACAATATTAAGAACTATGCGTGAAAACGCCCTATAAAAACCAGGACTGCTGATTGTGTGCGACGACCTGACACTGCATGTGCCTCTCTCTCTGACAGCGCATTATTGCCTGGTCACTTCATAACTTAGCAACCAAAAGAGTAGCAATTTAAGTTCTGTGTTTAGTAACTTGGCCACCACCCTAAATGTAAGCACTGGGGACACACCAAGAAAAGCATTGTACATTCTAAAGGGGGATTTACAATGGGCGACAAAAAATAAAATGGATGAGATCCCATCCGTCAAAGTCTAATGTTTCTACCATGAGGCAGGGGAAAACTTGTGCCTCGGGTTGCACTTTCTAGACAAACGACGGGACATCTTGTCACTTGTCTGTGTTGCAGTTTTTGTTGCCACAGACACCAAGGAAACAGCATAGAGAGAAACATCAGAACCTTCATCCCTTTGCTCACTCCTGTCAATGCAAGTGAAAATGCCTGGAGTCATAGGATACATGTGTATTTTGGGTGTAACATGGGGCAAGAGACCAACCAAACACCACCACCCCTTCCTAGGACAGGGGGCGTGGGGGGGGGGGGGGATTCTTCCGCCTCACAGATCCATGAATGAAGGAACTACAAGTCCCATATTCTACTGCATGCAGCACATGCAACTGTTGTAGTTCTCAACAGAACCCAAGTGCAGTGATCACCACGCTCATTGTCCATTGAAACTACCTTCAGCTCTCTAACCAAAACTCCATACTTCAGTACAGATGAAGATCTGGGAGGAAAAGTCTGCAGGAGATTGGCGTTACATATGCGATCCTCTGATCAAGGTCTTAATGCTCTGCAGGCTGATTGGCAGAAAAAAGAATAAATGTACTTTTTTCCTGCAAATAGTATGATTTTTTATTTATTTTTTTAAAGGGTGGACTTTGCCTTTAAAACACAGTGATAATACAAGAAAAAAGCTCAAAACCCATTCCCTGCTCTTTTAGTCATCATCTCAGTTCCCATCCACCATGCCATGTATTGCTGCTGCCCTTATGGAAATCCTAGTAGTACTTCCGGGTATGGGGCACATGTACACATCTCCATGCCATCACATAGTACACTGCCCAGTGCCTGAACAGACAACTGCTAGGACTGAGTGTTGTCATATTAAAAAGGTTGGTGCCCATTGAGAAGCAGAGAAAGCTTTGGCCATAATCAGCTGGCTATACAGCCAACTCTGCATAGCAAGAAATGTTTGCTTGAATATTAAACAGATGGTTTAGAAGATCACTATTGATGGCCAAACCTATTGAAGGCTAGATCACTTACAAAGCCTTGGGTGTCCCTAAAGGATAAGTTCACCCTTTGTGAAAAAAATAAAAAAAGGCAAATATTTTTGCAGAGGGGACATTTTTTTTCCCCCCTAAGGAGCCTGGACAGCATTGCACCTGTGATCAGGGGTGCAATGTCAGACTCCTGCTGACAAGCCGCCATGCAGCTTTCAGCCCATATGGACTCTTTACAAGCTAAAGGGCTAGTTAACAAAATACAAAGATATCAGCCACAATTTGACAGTAGTTGTAGTTCCTGCATTCACAGGGACCTGTAAACGAATGATGCGGCCAAGTGGGTGGAGCCGAGCTGTGTAGTTTTCAAATAGTGACAGCGGGTGTGGGGAGAAGATCCCCCAATTGCTATCTCGAACAGGAAATGAAAAGAAATCTCTCTGAAAATGGTAATCAGAAAGTAGAGAAGGTGAATCTCCCCAGTGAGGACACAGACAGCAATAGAAACCCAACAAGCAGGCACTTGTTGGATGCAGCCAGGGCCTGCGTCCCACTGTGCTGGAAATCCCCTCGTCCGCCGATGGGAGCCATGTGGCTGCGGAAGGTAGACGAGATTGGTTGGATGGAGGACCTGGTCCTGTCTAAGCAAAATAGGAGCGAGCTTTGCACCCAGACCTGGCAATTATGGAAGATGTTTCAGTACTCCGAGGAGGGCCAGGCCCTCAGAGGAGAATCACTGACCCCCCTAAGTCAAAATCCACCCCCCCCTTGGATACGTAGCCCTGATGACGGAGACCGTCACGGAGAAAGGAACCGCTAGTCAGCGGTGGTGGTCCATGCTTGCGAACTCCCAACCCCCCCCCCCCTATCCTTCACCCCCGACATTCATCCCTACTCTCACCACTTCACCTCTCACTTTATTTCTCTCCCCTCTCTCACCATTCCCCCTCTTTCCTGGACTGCGCACCGTATAGAGCCGACTCGCGGTTGGCTACTTTCGGAAAGTCGTGACGTGACGCGCCTTATCCGCCGGTGGGAGTTTTTTTTCAGGCACGTCAATCATATGGACGAAGTCTGTGGGAGCGAGTACCCGGAAGCCAGGAGGAAAATAGCGATAATACCGTATGTACACCCCCCCAAAAAAAAATAAAAAAATAAAACACATACTTTTCATGTTTGAGTCATACTAAATGTAATGCTAGATACTTGTTTTTTGGGTGAACCTGCGCTTTAAGACAGTAAACCGACTTCTGAGGCGACTTCCATTGAAATCAATGGGTACAAGTTGCCTAGAAGTCGGATTGAAGTAGTACAGGAACCTTTTCTGAAGTCGGAACAACTTCACTAGTGTGTATTAAGACGGCTCCCATTCACTTCCATTCATTTTCTTGACCGCACGACTTGGGGCAACTTGAAGTCGGATCCCAGGTCGCCCCAGTGTAAAACCGGCTCTTAATGCACAGATCTAAATTCCAACCAAGCAGACACATAAAAAAAGATTAAAGCGGGAGTTCACCCATTTATTAATTTTTTTTTTTTTCTCCCCTTAGATTCCTGCTCGTTCGGTCTAGGGGAATCGGCTATTTGTTTTAAAATATGAGCAGTACTTACCCGTTTTCGAGCTGCATCTTCTTCCGTCGCTTCCGGGTATGGGTCTTCGGGAGCGGGCGTTCCTTCTTGATTGACAGTCTTCCGAGAGGCTTCCGACGGTCGCATCCATCGCGTCACTCGTAGCCGAAAGAAGCCGAACGTCGGTGCGGCTCTATACTGCGCCTGCGCACCGACGTTCGGCTTCTTTCGGAAAATCGTGACGCGATGGATGCGACCGTCGGAAGCCTCTCGGAAGCCTGTCAATCAAGAAGGAACGCCCATTCCCGCAGCCCATACCCGGAAGCGACGGAGAGGATGCATCTCGTAAACGGGTAAGTACTGCACATATTTTAAAACAACTAGCCGATTCCCCTAGAGAAAACGAGCAGGAATCTAAGGGGAAAAAGTGCCCTCTAAGGGTGAACCCCCGCTTTAACTACAAGCTTATTCAAATATTACCCGACTTCATTTAAAATTCAAACTTGCTGTTAGGAAAATAACATGAATTTTTTGCGGTCTGCAGAGCCATTACCACACTTCTGAGGACAAACCAGGATAGCAGAAAAAAACGTACAGCATTATCAAAATACATAATCTGCCATTGCTGGAAATGCTAGTTGCCTGGATGTCATGCTAATCCTTTTTATGTGTGCAATATACTTTATAGTGTGCGTGTGCACACACAAACACACAATATATAAACAATATGACCACTGACAGGTAAAGTGAATAACAATTATATATCAGACAGGAGGCTCATATCTTGCATTAATCTTTCCACTTTAATGCTCATAGCAGAAACATTTTACATTAAAAAACAAACTTAAAACTACATTTCCCATCAGTCCCAGCGTCCATATGACCCCCGCCCTCAGGGGAACCGAGCCTATAACTAGGACTGTCCTACTGTAAATCCTCCTCTTTCTTTCTGCTCATGGCAGAGATAAGTATATTATATATTTCTTGATACTGTATGTCCAGTTTAGACAGGAGTGTTTTACATCTTATTTTATCTTAAGTTTATTTAATTTACTTATTTAAATTATCTAATTTATCTATTTTAGATTTATTGTAATTTCTTATTTTCTTGATTATTACTGTTTCTACTTAAATTATTCCTCACTAGAGTATTCTAGTTTATTGTTATTATTATTAGCCATCTTGTTTTCAGGGTTTAGGATTTTCCCCTAGAGCTACTGCTCGGCTCACCGCTGCCTCTGCGGTGCTCGTTTTTCTTCTAGGGACAGGGCAGTCTTGCCTCCATTATCCCCCTCGTCCCCCCTCCTCCCTGTCACTAGCCGGAGTTTTTCCCGGGCTCTGGGCAGAGGAAGGGGGGCGATACCTGGCGCGCTCTCTCTCCTCAGCGTCGTCCAGCCAATTACAGTCTCACAGCCGAGATCTCGCGAGATCTCGGGCTGCGCTTTAGACTGTAAACGCCGCTTCCTCACCGCACGCCAGTCTGCTGGCTGGGCGGTGAGGAGAGCGGTACGGTTCTTCCTTATAAGATAGATTTTGTTCACTAGAGCGGAGCACTCGATCATAGAGTGGTCTGCTATTGCTTACCATATTATAATTGATCCTTAAATCCTTTATTCTGCCTTTTCATATTTGCATAACTATCTTTATTAACCCATAGAGCATATAGCTCAGGGTAGTGTGCCTTGCCTTCATTTTAATTAATAGTATACAACTGTTTCCAGACAGAAGTCATAGTTAACCCTTATTACCAGGTTTTTCCTTCTCCTATTAATTATGGCAGAAGAAATTAATATACCCATGGATGGCTCTTCAGGCTTAACCCCTGATAACCCACAACTTTTAACTGCTGCTCAAATTCAAGAGCTTATTAGCAGCTCTATCCAAGCAGCCCTAGCCTCTCATCCCAATCCGTCCACCACTCATCCTGAGGTTGTGAAAAAGGGTAAGGCCCTTTACAAGCGCAAGCACTTGCTCGCTTGCCCCGACTCCCCGGCAGGGGAAGTACAATTCATGCTTGACGCAGGACCCCCCACGGCCTGCCGCCCCAACCACCCAGAGGGTGTACGACCCTTAACGTATAAGGAGTCCTCCCAGAAAAGGTTTAAATCCACCCACCGATCTAAACCAGACTCTTTTAATGAAGACTCAGATAACGCCTCTGAGGAATCTCTGATCGCTGCATCAGAGGAGTATGACTCCGACATAGGAGACTCTGGGCATGAGTTCACGGAACTTGGGGCTAATTCAGATTTACCATCTGAGACTATTTTAGACTCGCTAGGCGAGCCATTTTTCAACCCAGAGGGCATTTCTCATCCCAGATCTGGGGACTGGACACCTCTCCCACAGGTGGCCCAGTACGTAGAACACTGGACACGGAAAGGTCTAGATAGGGTCAATAGAAATGAATTAAGGGCGGAATGTCCGAGACCCGTTATTCCAAAGAAAGTAGCAGTCACACCCGAGATCGATCCGGTGCTGCTGAAATATCTGACCAAATCTGGTAAACAAGCAAAAAAGGGCATTGAACGCTCGTTTAAATCGATCCAGGATCGTATCCTAGACCTGTTAGGCCCCCTAACAAAAATATTAAATCTCTCGGAGCAGGCAGCTTCCACTGAGGGCCCAGTAGACCTAACTCAATTACGGGGATGGGCTCAGAGAGCCATTTGCTTATTAGGCTCAGCAAATACGGCCTGCGCCGTTGAACGCCGCAGGTCAATCCTTATGAAACTAGACCCGCAACTCTCCCATTTGGCGGAGTCAGAACCGGGTCCCTCTGCAGAAGGTCTCCTCTTTGGAGAAGACCTAATGAAAAATATCAACAGGTTTGTGGGTCTGTTCAACAGCCTTGATAAGGCCCAAACTTCGTTAAAGAAATCAGGCTCAGGGTCCAAGGTTTTTGGTAGGGCCGGCAGAGGAAGAGGCCGATCTGCCGGTCGGAACAATTATTTCAGGGCCTATCCTAGAGCGGCCGCTCAACCTTACGCGCCCATGCACCAGCAATACTCACTACCAGTGGCACAACCAGCGCCATTTTTTCCTCCCAGAGGACGCCCATGGAGAGGACGCGGGGGCAGAGGTTTTCCCAGATCACGCCCATCCACGGGTAAGTGCCCTACAGAATTGTTTTTCTCACATACCGATAGGGGGCAGACTGAGACATTTTATCCACGTCTGGCACACGATTACGGCAGACGCTTGGATATTATCGACAGTAACAGGTTTCAACATAGATTTCACCTTCCACCCAACCATGTCGGGGCTTCCACACCCCATTCAGTTTTCCGAACAAAATATTTGTCTTATAGACGACGAAATTCAGGATCTGGTTGCAAAGCAAGCCATAGTGGAGGTAGATCCCTTATCCCCCGGGTTTGTCAGCAGCCTATTCTTAGTAAAGAAGAAAGGCGGAGGACATCGCCCCATTATAAATCTAAAAAGCTTGAACCAATTCGTGACGTACCGTCACTTCAAGATGGAAGGGATTCACTTACTAAGAGATCTACTCTCTCAAGGGGATTGGCTGGTCAAGATAGACCTGAAAGATGCCTATCTGACGATCCCCATGCACCAATCTTCTCAGATTTTTCTACGGTTCCTATGGGGGGGCCGTATGTGGCAGTTTACCTGTCTCCCCTTCGGCCTTTCCTCGGCTCCATGGTGCTTCACCAAGGTAATGAAGCCTGTGGTAGCGGCTCTGAGATGCAGAGGAGTGCGTCTGATAATTTATCTAGACGACCTCCTTATCATGGCCCACTCAAAATCGCAAGCCGAACTACACAAACTATGGGCAGTATCACTGTTAGAGGAACTAGGTTTTCTTATCAACCTCAAGAAGTCTGTGCTAACCCCAGCTCAGGAAATGGAGTTTTTAGGTTTCACAATAGACACCAGACAGGCAGTCTTACGCTTACCACAATCAAAACTGTCCCTGATTCGGAAGGAGATCAGGACAGTTTTACGCAAGGGTCAGATATCATTGAGAACCCTTGCACGCATTGTCGGACTATTATCAGCCTCTATCCAGGCTATTTTCCCGGCTCCTCTACATTACCGAGCCTTACAACGCCTCAAAACTTTACATTTGAGACGAGGCCTAGGTTATTCGGACAAGGTCTCCCTTTGTGCGGAATCAGAGAAGGAGCTACGTTGGTGGCTCCACCACGCCATAGAATGGAATGGCAAGACTATTTTCAGTTCGCGACCGGATGTCATTCTAGAATCCGATGCGAGCCGACAGGGCTGGGGTGCCCGTTGCGGACAAGCCTCCACAGGGGGGACTTGGTCCTCCGACGAGTCATCCCTTCACATCAATGCGCTGGAACTCTTGGCGGCTTTCTTCGCCGTCAGGAGTTTTCTCTCCAAGAGGTCCAGATGTTGCGTTCTCTTACGCATGGACAACGTGGCGGCAGTGCAATACATCAACCACCTAGGAGGCGCAAAATCCAAGATGTTAGCGGACATCGCGTCCGACTTCTGGAATTTCTGTCTTTCCAGGGACATCCTACCAGTGGCGGAATACATCCCCGGGGTTTCCAATTATGTGGCAGATTGGAACTCCCGTTATCTGTCAGACGCCAGCGATTGGACGTTGGACAGATCGGTTTTCCTGGTAATACAGGAACTCTGGGGTCCGTTCCACACAGACCTTTTCGCCTCCAGACTCAACCGCCAACTGATTCACTTCTTCAGTTGGAGGCCAGATCCGGAAGCAACAGCGGTGGATGCTTTCCTCCAGGTATGGCCGAAGGGCGTACACTATGCCTTTCCTCCCTTCTCGTTGATAACCAGACTTCTCTTACACATCATGAGTCAGTCTGCGACGGTGGCGCTGATCACTCCCTGGTGGCCGACGCAACCGTGGTTCCCTCTGGTCCTGGGTATGTCGATCGACTACCCCAGACTCCTCCCACACTCAACTCTGCTTTTGACGAACCCGTCCAAAGGCCCGCACCCCTTGCTGTTGGAGAACAGACTACCGCTGCTTGCCTGGTTAGTCTCGGGGTGCCAGAGGCAAGTGCAGACCTTTCTCAATCGGCTAGAGATCTTCTCGCCTTGGCCTGGGCCCCAGGGACTAGATCGGCATATCGATCTGCCTGGGGGTTGTGGGTCCGTTGGTGTGATCAACGACAGGTTGATCCCATTCATGCCCCTGTTTCCTCGGTCGTAAATTTCCTCGCGGAATTTTACGAGCTGGGGAGATCATACAGTTCCCTGAACGTTTATAGGTCAGCTATATCGGCTTATCATTGTCCGGTAGATGCTACTCCTATAGGCAAACACCCACTTGTGTGTCGTTTACTTCGCGGCGTCAAATACAAACGCCCGCCTCGTCCACGATACCATTCTACTTGGGATGTATCCAAAGTACTTCAATTGTTTTCTTCTTGGGAAGACAATGATCACTTATCCTTGAAGTGCCTATCCCTAAAACTCACCACCCTGTTATGTTTAATTTCCATTAAACGTGTATCCGATGTCAGAGCTTTAGACATTTCTAGGCGTCAATTCTCGCCGGAAGGGGTCAGGTTCTCGGTGGTTCGCAGGACTAAAACCAATCTACACACGGTTTTTTACCCTTTCTTTCCAGCGTATCCGCGTCTTTGTGTGGCCCGTTGTCTACAGACATACGAGTCCCTCACTTCGACGTTTCGTTCTCCAGATTCCTCCCAGTTATTGATATCCTTTGTGCAACCACATCGGCCGGTATCTTCAGCTACCCTAGCCAGATGGGTACGGTCAGTCATGGAGCTAGCAGGTATTGATACATCTCTTTTTGGAGCTCATTCCACCAGGGGCGCAATGGCCACTAAGGTGTTTACGACAGGGGGATCTTTGTCAGATCTCTTATTGGCGGCTGACTGGTCTTCAGAGGCAACTTTTCGCCAATTTTACTTCAGGCCTGAAGATCATGTATCCTTATCCGTCCTCACCGCTTAGCTTGTGGGTGGGTGACCTCCACCTTCTTTTAAGGGATTCTGGAATGTATTACAGGTATGATAAGTATGTTAGTATTTCAGGAGGTTGACATATTGTACAGCTTTGAACTTGCAAGATATGAGCCTCCTGTCTGATATATAATTCTAGATTTTCCTAGTAGGTGACGGAAAATATTGATTATATGAAGACAGGAGGCGAGTATCTTCCCTCCCTACCCACCCTATTACGGTTGTTTATCTTATTTTTTCAGGATACTGAATATCATCCCAGATTCCGGTGGCGATTGTTGAAACGATCCTGTGTTCCCCGTTGGGACGAAATCGTCGTTATGTTCTCCCGGTTGGAGTTCTGTTGACTACATGAGTGTCTGCAGTGGTTACTTACGCTGACATCGACGCAGGTTTGACCGGCTGGTCGAAGAGTTGTAATGATGTTTTTCCTCGAAATCGTCCGGTTTGGGCATTCGCTTACAGAAAGAGGAGGATTTACAGTAGGACAGTCCTAGTTATAGGCTCGGTTCCCCTGAGGGCGGGGGTCATATGGACGCTGGGACTGATGGGAAATGTAGTTTTAAGTTTGTTTTTTAATGTAAAATGTTTCTGCTATGAGCATTAAAGTGGAAAGATTAATGCAAGATACTCGCCTCCTGTCTTCATATAATCAATATTTTCCGTCACCTACTAGGAAAATCTAGAATTATCTTGCGTCAATGGCTCTTGCAAGTGGGTAGGATAGATTATGCAGCAAGTGAACATGTTTTTCCTGAAGTTGAGGGAAGGGTAATGCCCCGTACACATGACCAATTTTCCTGCCGAAAAAAAAAATTTGAAAAAAAAAATAAAAATAAAAAAATGGTTGTCCCAACGAAATTCCTCTCAAGCCTGCCTTGCATACACACAAAAGTCCAGTGAACTTTTGACTGCAAAGAGCGCGGTGACATAAAAGACTACGACTCACCGACAAAATGAAGTTCTATGCTTCCGAGCATGCATGTTTTTCCCCCACTAGGATTTTTTTCTGACGGGTAAAAAATAAATCCTGCTTTTTTTTCCCCGGCAGTTTTCCTGTGGGAAAAAGTCAGATGGAGCATACACACGGACGGAATTCCCAACGAAAAGCTCTCATCGCAGTTTTTCCGATGGAAAACCGGTCGTGTGTACGGGGAATAAGCATAAGGATTTGAGTGACTTTGACAAGGGACAAATTGCAATGGGCAGAACACAGAGTCAGAGAAACTCCAAAAACTGCAGCACTTGTGGGATGTTCCCAGTCTGCAGTGGTCAGGACCTACCAAAAGCGATCCAAGGAGGAAAACTGGGATCAGGTCAAGAGCAGTCAATGGTCACTGATGCAGGCATAGAGGGAAGGCTGGCATATATAGTCTAATCCAATAGAAAAGCAATTGGAGCTCAAATTGCTAGAAAAGTTAAAGAGGAGCTCCAGGCACCCCCCCAAAAAATGTAATTCTTCAATCGGCTTCGGGTGTAGGCGCTGGCATCTCTAGTAAGGGAAAAAGGAAGTGAAGCCTTGCGTCCTTAATGGCCGGTTTCCTTCTATGCATGTGTGAAACGCATTGTACCTTGTGATTGGTCCTGTAATCTTCTGGGACCAGTGATGCGTCCCAGAAGACTGCAGGGGGAAGGAGAGGGGGGCAGAACTTCTGGCTCAGATTGCAGTTTGTGATCTGATCTGAAAATGGTAGTGGGTACCTGCTACCCGGTTCTCCCTCAAAAGTGGCAAATATAGCAGAGGAGGGTGGGGGGAGGGGGGTTTCAAACAAGTGGAACTTGCCCTTTTGGGTGGAGCTCTGCGTTAATGCTGGTTCTCATAGAAAGGTGTCAATACATACAATGCATTGCAACTTGTTGTGTATGGGGCTGCCTAGCTGCAGATAGATCGCAGGTACAATGTCAGGCTCCTGCTGACTATCAGGCTTCATTTCCATGGACGTTTTTACAGCCACTTTTCTGAGCTTTTTTTGCAGCTTAAAAACTGCTCTCCATGTTAGTTTATGGCCTCATGCCCACCATGACGTTTTTGAGCTGTAGATGGCTGAGCCGTTTTTAAAGCAGGGGGGGGGGGGGGTTCACCCTAAAAAAACATTTTTTTTTTCTAGCATGCCATCAAGCATACTAGCGCGATCTACAGTACACCTTTCTTTTATTTTTTAGCGCCGTACTCACTGTTTACTGCCGTAATGAAGTTTCAGACTTCCCGCGGGGAATGGGCGTTCCTATGCACAGGGAAGATGATTGACGGCCAGCTATGGCGCGTCACGCTCCCAGAAGATAGCCGAAATAGGACTTGCCTCTTCACGGCGCCTGCGCAGTCAGCTCCGATGTCTGTGCGCAGGCGCCGTATAGCGGCGTGAAGAGGCAAGTCCTATTTCGGCTATCTTCGGGGAGCGTGACGCGCCATAGCCGGCCGTCAATCATCTTCCCTGTGCATAGGAACGCCTATTCCCCGTGGGGAGTCTGAAACTTCACTACAGTAGTAAACTGTAAGTACGGCGCCAAAAAATAAAAGAAAGGGTGTACTGTAGATCGCGCTAGTATGCTTGATGGCATGCTAGAAATTCGTTTTTAGGGTGAAACACCGCTTTAAGCTGCAAAAAAAAACAGGACCAGTGCGTTCTGAAGCTCCAGCCTTAGAGCTGTAAAAACACCAGACGTTAAAAAACGCTCAAAAACGCTACCGCTGCGTTTTTGAGCTCCAGCTCAAAAAAAAAAAAAAAAAACATGGACAGGCGTTTTTAAGCTGTAAAAAAGGCTAAAAAAAAGTGGCTGTAAAAACGTCCATGGAAATGAAGCCTCAGTGTATCGGTGTGCCCATACCTCCAATACAGTCAGGCAGTTATTTCAGTCCAGGAAACTCAATGGACTACCCAGCAGCACCCTTGCAGTTTGAGAACTACAAGCTGTCAGCCACAAAGGATAAAGGTACTTGTAGGCATTAATTTGCAGAACTGAATGAATGATGCGGCCATGTGGGTGTATATCTGTACAGCTTCACGGTTTTTAAATTGTGACAGCGAGTATGGGGACAAGATCCTTGACTCACTGTCTCAGAGAGGGAGGAGAGCTGCAGGAGCTGGAACATGTTCACCCAGCCTTTAATTATTTATCTTTTAGCTACCTATATAGTCATATGTAGGCTCCAAAGTGCTGGCCCTGCATTTTAAAGCGGTCTTAGGCCTTCTGCACACAGGTATTTGGTCATCTCTCCTGGACGCCTTGACTCCTGGCAGCACCGTTATGGCAGAAAAAACGCTGGACACTTGTAAATGTGTGTACACGTGTCTAGGCGCGTTTAGGCGTGTAAAGCTCTTGAGTGTTCATTCATTTCATTGGCCAGAATAATTTTGTTGAAATTAATGCTCAAGCATTTGATGCATCAACATTTTTTCTGCCAAGACGCTAACAGATGGGCATTTTCTGTGAGGCAGTCAGCAATGAGAGCCCTAATTTCAGCCCCTGTCTGTTTTATACAATGGATTTCCCATACACTGGATAAAGTGGGAGTTGGTGGAAATTCTGAGTACAATACACTGGGAGATGACGAGTGTGAATGCCAATCCCACACATTCCAAGCTCACGACTTAGAGCAGGAAATGGAGTACACCTGCTGCCGGACGGAGGGCGTGATCACCACCTCTACATTGTACAGACACCATTCTAGTCGGAATGCTTTGATAAAAATGATAGATACGGGGAAAGGATTATACAAAATGGGATAAGATACAAAGAAGCACATTCACGTATTTATGAACATAAAAGCCAGATGAACAGTGACAAGGTGCAGATTGCACTATCTCATGGCAATGAGGCTTCTAGGAGTTGTCAAATTACAGACAGAGACTTTCTCCTGCCAAGATCCTCACACGTTACTTATGTATGGAAATCACACGTTGCTTCTGTAACCGGATCCAACATGCAGCTTTTTAGTCACCCTGCATTTTCTATTAGAGAACTGCAGGTTATTCTGATGAAACAGATTGTACCTCATTTAAAACTCGAAAAATCTTACCTGTACAAGCTGTGCCTAGTATCAACATGGCCATAGATCTTGCAATCCGATGGTACACTTCCCTTTAAGGTCACCATACATGTTACAATCTAAACGTACAATCATAGTTGGCCATAGTAGTAGTTGTGGTACAGAGAGGTTGACAACCTTATTGCTGGTCTCATACATGTATATCAAGCTGTACTTTCTACAAAACGATCACTTTGAGATTTTTAATGAATATAGCCATTATTAATCATTCATTACTCAATCAAAC
Source organism: Rana temporaria (assembly GCF_905171775.1). Classification (NCBI taxonomy): domain Eukaryota; kingdom Metazoa; phylum Chordata; class Amphibia; order Anura; family Ranidae; genus Rana; species Rana temporaria. The sequence continues at coordinate 83,623,665 of NC_053489.1, forward strand.
CTGTTGTGAAGTCGCATCCTGTTTAAGCCAATCACACAGTACATACAGCAGCCAATCAATTCCAAAATGATTACTTTTCAGTATTTGATTTTCCTATAAACTTTTACATTTGCGCCGCATTCGCAGTCTGCGTTCAGGGCTGATCATTCGCTGCATGAGTGATCACATTGATTGGATGTGGAAGCCAACAGCCTCCCATTGCTTTAAATGAGGTTCCCTCCCGTAGCAAATTAGGGGACCCACAGAACTACAGCCACATGTATTCAAAGACCAACTTTCCCCAAACCCACACTGGAGCCCATTCACACTAATGGAAGGTGTGCAGAGCAACTCTATGGCACCTGCTACAGCCACATGTATACAAAGACCAACTTTCCTCATTCACACTAATGGAAGGTGTGCAGAGCAACTCTATGGCACCTGCTACATCTACATGAAGACAGTATACACATCAAATCCCAGGGGTAACTGGGGAAGATCAGGGATCAATTATCAAATCAAAGTCAGATCAGAGATCACTTATAATACAGGATCATTAAATCCAAGTCAGTTCTGAGCTCACTTATAATACAGGATCATTAAATCAGAGATCACGTATAATACAGGGCCACTAAATCCAAGTCAGATCAGAGATCATTTATAAATACAGGATCATTAAATCCAAGTCAGATCAGAGATCACTTATAATACAGGATCATTAAATCCAAGTCAGATCAGAGATCATTTATAAATACAGGATCATTAAATCCAAGTCAGATCAGAGATCACTTATAATACAGGATCATTAAATCAGAGATCACTTATAATACAGGGCCACTAAATCCAAGTCAGATCAGAGATCACTTATAATATAGGATCATTAAATCCAAGCCAGATCAGAGATCACTTATAAATACAAGATCCTTAAATCCAAGTCAGATCAGAGATCATTTATAAATACAGGATCATTAAATCCAAGTCAGTTCAGAGATCACCTACAAGAGTTTATTACTAACATCCAGGATCATTAATCCAAGTCATAGATGAGCAGATCCCCTGATCCCTTCCATGGACACCCCACTGAGTCTATGGACTGCTCTCACCTGGAGGACTCCCAGCAGCAGCAGCTGTCCCCGGCCGTGCACTCAGCACAAGAGAAGAGATGATGTGGGAATGGATGGAGGAGAGTCCCTGTGCACCTCCCTCCTCACATTACACTCAGTGCTGGGAGTGGCCCAATGGGAAGGAGATGTCATGTGTCTGATAATGGGATCCTACATGACTTCTGGCTGTAAAATCATCATCTGCTATAACCTCTGACTCTAACAAGCTGATCCCATTCACAGGATCCTCCTGAATTTGGGATATTTAAACCCAGGAGAATTGATCTGGGAACTATAGGCTCACTATGCAAGCCGCTTAGGGCCCCACAAAGCTGCGGAGGGCCCCCCAAATTACTAAAATTACCCGCCTGGCGAGAAGAAATTTTCGGCCCCTCACCCCGCTTCTCAACTCGCTGGCTGCATGGGAGAAGAGGTAAGATGTAATTTGCGATAGCCAAACACCCCCCGCTTCTGAACTTTAATGTGACATGTCATTTTCGGCAGCCCCCCCCCCAGCTTCTCAACTTTAATGTGACATGCAAGGTGATCTGCTAGACACAGCTATAGATTAGATGCCCTCCTCTCCTCTCCAGACTCTAGCTGCCGACCGGTGCCCAGATTCGGAACAGGTGTGAGTACAGTACAGGTGGGGGGGAAGAGTGACATTAAGCTTGCAAGGGGGTACCTGACTTCACCATGTACCTAACTGCACCCTGTACCTACCTGTACCCTATACCTACCTGCACCCTGTACCTCCCTGCACTCTGCACCCTGTACCTAACTGAACCCTGCACACTGTACCTACCTGCACTCTGCACCCTGTACCTCCCTGCACTCTGTACCCTGTACCTAACTGAACCCTGCACCCTGTACCTACCTGCATCCACCTGCAATCTGCACCCTGTACCTACCTGCACTCTGCACCCACCTGCACTCTGCACTCACCTGCACTCTGCACCAACCTGCACTCTGCACCCTGTACCTACCTGCACCCACCCAAACTCTGCACCGTGTACCTAACTGCACCCGCCTGAACTCTGCACCCTGTACATACCTGCACTCTGCACCCACCTGCACTTTACACCGACCTGCACTTTGCACCCTGCACTGACCTGAACTCTGCACCCACCTCAACTCTGCACTCACCTGAAGTCTGCACCCTGCACCCACCTCAACTCTGCACTCTGTATGTAGCACCCTCATGGTATTTATTGACCCCCCCCACACACACACAGTTGCTGTGGCCCGCTCAACCCCTCGCCCCCCTAATTGGGGAAAGGTGTGGAGCGTGGTTGAGCTCCTGCACCTTTTCTCTAAGAAGAATGTCCTGGGTGATGCTATCATTTAGCACTGCGGCAGTCTTGGTGGGGTGGGGGGCTTTTGGGGGTGGCGTGAGAAGTGCTTGATGCGCTAGCCTGCTCAGTGCTATACTGCCTGTCCTGCCGAGGGGGGGGGGTGACACCATAGTTTTACCGCACCAGGTGACACCAACCCTAGTGACGCCACTGAACACCAATACTTCCAAAACATGCAGACGTTTTGCATGCAGGAAATATGTCTGAAACGCATTTGTGGGTAAGTGCCGATGTAAAGAAGAATCTGCATTTACAAGATTACAGCTGCGTATAACCATCCATTTGTATGGCAGGCTGTACATGACATGTGTGTTGGAAAATTAAGCCCTTACCTGATTGGAGGCAGAGGTTGAAGGGGCAGGGGCAGATGAGAGGGTCCTTGTGGTGAGGTAGTTCTTTCACATTCCAAGGAGTCAGGAGAAGTGGCAACTTCTCACCCACCCGCCCTGGTGTTAGGTGTTACAGCAGTGGATAGGTAGTGGTGGTGTTTTGTGTGTCTCAAGTTTTGATAGAGTTTATACAAAAAAATTAAAATATATAATCTACTAAATGTACATGTGTATGTTGCTCATTTTGTCTTTGGGGGGGTCAGTAATTACATGGTTACAAAAGTGTGGGGCCCATCTAAGGTATGGCGGTGGTTCTCCCAGGAGCGAGGTCCCCTGGGGGAGTGGAATATGGAAGTATGTGTGATGTTGGAACGTCTTCGAGCCGGTGGGGGTGCGGCTGAGGATATGGACGATTCCAATTAAAGTTGTGCCTTAAAGGGGAGTTCCAGCCATTTGTATGTTTATTAAAAGTCAGCAGCAACAAAAAGTGTAGCTGCTGGCTTTTAATAAACAGACACTTACCTGCTCCAGCGCTCCAGCGACGCGCCGTCCGGGGCTCCGCTCCTCTCCCCCCCTCCCCGGCCGGCGTCTTCATTCTCAGTGTGGGCACCCGGCCTTGACAGCTTTCGGCTTCACGGCCGGGCACCCACTGCGAATGCGCGAGCGGTACTGCGCATGCGCGAGCGGCGCGGCCAGGCGCCGCGCCGTGTAATTGGCCAGGAGATCGCCTAGGACCTGTGATGTGTCCTAGGCGATCGCCTACAGCAGCCCCTTCCTGAAGGCGATTAAGCTTAGTCGCCTACAGGAAGGAGGAAGTGGGACAGGAAGTCCCACTCTTGCTGAAGCCCCCACTTCCCCCCCAAAAAAATTACATGCCAAATGTGGCATGTAAGGGGGAGAGGAGTGGGTTAAGAGGAAGTTCCAAATTTGGGTGGAACTCCTCTTTAAGGACACCCAAAGACCTCTTGTTGTTGCCAATTACACTTATTGGTATGTTTTAATGTTATGTTATTTTATTCTTTGCCTAATAAAATTGGCTGCTGTGGCATATAAAATAAGGTGACCAGATTTTTAAAATGAAATCCGGGGACATTTTTTTTTTTTTTTTTACTCGCAATCAGCGACTCTCTGCCTGTCGCCGCCGCCACCCACCTCACAGCTTGTCAAGTCTTAGGCCTCGTACACACGATCGGTCCATCCGATGAGAACGGTCCGAAGGACCGTTGTCATCGGTTAACCGATGACGCTTACTGATGGTCCTACACACCATTGCTTAAATAACCGATCGTGTCAGAACGCGGTGACGTAAAACACAACGACGTGCTGAAAAAAACTAAGTTCAATGCTTCCAAGCATGCATCGACTTGATTCTGAGCATGCGTGGATTTTTAACTGATGGTCGTGCGTACTAACGATCGGTTTTGCCCGATCGTTGGGCGTCCATCAGTTAAATTTTAAAGCAAGTTCCTATTTTTTTGACCGAAGGTTAACTAACCGATGGGGCCCACACATGATCGGTTTGGACCGATGAACACGGTCCATCAGACCATTCTCATCGGATGGACCGATCGTGTGTACGCGGCCTTACTCTCCGTGCCCCGGCTACTACTGGGTGGGGAGCGGAGGAAAATCACTCCGTCAGGGAAGGCAAGGATATAAGCAGGCAAGCGGCTGGCTGGGACTTGAGCCAAGGCAGAAGAAAATGCAAGCGGAGCTAAATGGGCATGCGCTTGAAACTGACGAAATATTCCCTCCGACCAGCACATGATCATCAGAAAGGGGCACAGATAATGGAAAAAAATACACCCCCCTAAGCTAATAGGAGCGG
>NC_053489.1:85248258-85270758 GCF_905171775.1 Rana temporaria
AGGGGTAAATTAAGGGGGCGGGTGATCGCCAACAGATTTCATACAGGAGAATCTCCTGTTTACAAGGCGGCCTCTTTAATACAAAGTCCCGCCTCCTATGATAGACAGAACAGTCATCCAATGACAGCCCATTAGACAGGACTTCCTATTACAGAGGCCGCCAAGTAAACAAGAGATTCTTCTCTATGTAATCTGACAGCGCTCGTCCTGTCCCCTCCGAGGCAGTGCATATAAATACAGTATATCTCCAAATTACCAGGGGGCCGCAATTAGCCCGCGGGCCGGACTTTGGACATGCCTGGGCTATAGCCTCTGGCAGTGATCGCATGGAAAGAAAAAATCCAACAGCCTGGTTGTACTGAAGGTGATCAATGCAGTCTGGCTGCATCCATTTTTAACTGGGCTGCTGCCTGTTCACTTCCTGGATTTACACAGAGGCACACCTCCAGCTCTGCAGCTCTCATTGGCCCTCTTTATAACTTATCCCACCTCCTTTCCTGGCAAACTCGCAGGAAGTGGGCTGTATAAGGCATTTACTGGCACAAAAAATATATATATTTTACTATCCAAAGTTAAAACAACAAGGGCAGAAGGTTTTATAGATGGAAAGTTGAAAAAATGACTGAAGGTCCAAGTACACAAAAAAAAAACTTTGATCTTGTCAGAAAACATGTAAGCTTGTAACGTCCTGTGGACTGTACTGAAATCGCAGGCAATGTTATAAGCATTCTTGGCTATCTTCTGTAAATTGCAAAGCAATTCCCTCTAGAAAGGGGGAAGTGTTTTAAGTAGTATAGTTAAACTAAAAGCAAAACCATTTTATTTCACCTTGAATAGCATAAGGGAGAGTTATGACCTCTGTCAGTTTTTTTCCCCCACCTGTGTCCCATTGAGTGGATTTCCCTTCACTTCCTGTTTTGTTTTTTAAACCCGTGGTGTGTGAACACACTCCAAAAACTCCACCCGGTGCAAAAAAAGTGCACACTTAAAGACCCCTTTCACACTGGGTTGCTTTGCAGGTGTTATAACGCTAAAAATAGCGCCTGCAAAGTGTCCTGAAACGGCCGCTGCTGTCTCTCCAGTGTGAAAGCCCCAAGGGCGGTGCGGTGCGCTAGCAGGACGGTAAAAAAAAGTCCTGCTGGTGGCATGTTTGGAGTGGTGAAGGAGCGATTTGAATACTGCTTCTCCAATTAATGGGCTCCACGGCTATTCCGTTTTGACCCTTTCTCGGCCTCTAGCAGGGGGTAAAAGCACCCCGCTAGCAGCCGAATAGCGCCACAAAATTGACGGCGCTTTACCCCCGCCCCAGTGTGAAAGGGGCCAAGGAGTGATACACAAAACGTGCACAGGGTGTACACTATTCCTCCAAAGAAGGACCTTGACCCGGATCCCCCAGGGCGTTAGGCTCCAGAAGGGGGCTGACGTACTCGCTAGGGTCCATCTTGCTAAAACCAGACGAACCCCATTCTTTGGAAGGTCTGCCGAAACAGACCCACCCAAGTACTAGGTCAGAAGGCCATGTCCACCCCTCCCAAGATGTTCAGGGCAGGCCTGAGGACCTACACCCTACCAGTCAAACGTGAGGCAAAAGTGTACACAACAAAAAAGTGACAAACTGGTCAATAAATAAAGTGGGGGAAGGAAGTGGAGAGAGGAAGTGAAAGTGACCATTGTGCAATACAATGGCTGGCCCTTCGGCCAGGAATAAAAAAAAATCCTCTGGTCCCAACCAAATGGCCTAGCCCAGTGGTTCTCAACCTACTAGTGCCGTGACCCCTTGATAAGATTTTCCAAGTTGTGGGGACCCCCAACAGTAAAATAATTTTCGTAGCGTGGGTTGTCGGCACCCTAGGCAAGACAAGTAATTTGCACCCCCAAACCCACAGACATTTTGCAATCCCTTCCACTCATACAGTAATAAAACCCCTATGGTACATTTTAGGATGTACAACTTTCTCTTTGTTCCCTTTCTTTCTCTTTTATCTCTCTTTATTCAAACCCACCCCCCCCCCATCCCTCTCCAGCTGTCTTTCTTATTCTTTTTCTCCCCTTTTCTTTCTTTCATCCCTCTCTTTTCCTCTCTATTCTATGTATTCTCTAATTGTATTACTTCTTTTGCTCCTTGGTGGGGGGGTGGGATGTGAGTGGCAGTGCTCGCAGGGAATTTGGATGAGTGGCAACGCTGATCAGTCAAAAAGGCCGGGAGAGCTGTGTGGGCTTCAGGAACAGCCCAGGGTGTGGGGACCCCTGGCAAATCATCATTTGACCCCCGAGGGGGTTCCAACCCCCAGGTTGAGAACCACTGCCCTAGCCCAAGAGACAGGTGTGAAACAATTGTGTTGTAGTGCAGTGACCTTGGTGCCGCAACACAAAGTGATCCTCGGTGAAGTTACGGCACCCCTGGACTGCCACTCCAGGGGCATATGCACCACAGGCTTCTTTTGGACCTGGCTTTTAACCGGACCTGTGCAGCCCTCGTCCCTGCCAGATGGTGAGCCCTTTTGGTTTTCTCGGAGAACCGCGTCCAGATTTGGCTCCCTCCCCAATACTAGCCTTCCAGGCCCCCATCATACCAGGGAATTTGCATGGCAGCCCCCACGACCTGCCCAAAGGTCAGGGCGACAGCTCCTCCACCGGATGCTGACAGGAACAGAGACCACACCAATCCTAGCCCAAAGGCCGGGATGACCCGGCCTTGGCCATATTAGTACACCACCCGTCCTCACCAGGGCTCGACCGAGTACCAGGCTTCGAACTTAGGAGCACTCGGTTCATTCCCTGCCAATACGAACCAACTAGACACCATTACACCAGAGGATTTGCATAGCCTCCTCCCTGAATAGGATTAGCACAACGCCTCCTCTGGAAACAGATACTACACTTGATCTTGGCTAAAAGTCCGACAAGCCAAAACAGGAAGTGAGAAATCCAGAAATCCCCAGCTGTCACCAGAACTAGTGGAAGATTTTCTCCCCTCTATTCTTGTTGTGGAGACAACTCAAAATGTGGTGTTTTCTTTAACTTCACCCACTCTATTCATCCTGTTTACCGTTTCATTGAAGTGAACAGGCCATAGACATCAATAAAAGTCTGACAAGGGTTCTAATCCCTCTCCACCCTACCCAAAAAATAAAACGTTTTGCCTTTTAGTTATACTTTTTAAATTGATGAGCTGCTAGAATCAAATTTCCAATATTTACTATACAGTAATATACAGTTTAGATATACAAATCTTTACATATTCGTAAAGCTTTACATTACATTCATTGGCATCACATTGATTTCAGCATGCTACAAATGAAGCAAACATCCAACAAACTCTTTCTCAGTAGTAAAGAGATTTAATTGCCATTGTAGCCCCATCCTAGTTTTGTGCACCCGACGATGGGGCTCCTTCCTTGTCCAGGCACAGATTGGGGCAGGTCCTGGATCAGCCTGTATTCCTTATCTGCAGTGTAGTCTACAGGGAGGTCCAGGATAATGGCTATACTGTTTGCTAACTTTCACTGCATTATAGGTCGGTCTGCTTGTGCATTCAAATTTGCTATTTTTCAACGTTTTTATTAAATGCGTTCAGTTTTTTTTTTTTTTCCTTTTAGAAATTTAATTGTATATTTGCATTTCAGAGAACACAATCAAAGACCTAGATGTCATTACAATTCCTAGTAAAGATGTAGTCATGGTGCATGAGCCCAAACAGAAGGTGGATCTCACTAGATATCTTGAAAACCAAACTTTTCGCTTTGACTATGCCTTTGATGAAACTACGCCAAATGAAATGGTCTACAGGTAATCGTATAATACCTACAGTGCTTTTTCTATTTATCTGTTCAGAGATTTATGTTGAGAAAAGTGCTACAGTTTTGTGAGCTACATGTAGTTTACAGGTGCAACGGTCACCACCGTTTACGACCTTCCATCAACTACGACAGCTCATCTGACACAGACACATCAGCAGGCATCCCATTTTCCCAGAATCAAGACTAGACACGCAGCTCTGTACTTGTTCCAAATGTAATACCAACTTTAATGGTTTCTTTCAGTCTTTTATATACAGTACAAGGCATTAAAGGAACAATCAACTCCCCACCCACACACTAAGGCTAATTACTAACCATTCTAGACAGGTCGGCGCCGGCCTATAATTATGTCTAATCACTGCACATTCCTTCATTAACAGCATAACAAACAAAACCCCATCAAACACTGAGTTCCCTAGGCAGACGTTCCGTCTCCACATACAGCTTGACACCTATTCACACCTCTGAGCATCAATAGGTTTTAGACAGTGTTATCACACAATTAAATGTCTTCCAGGAGCCTGACTCAATTAGCATGTCACTAGTCAGGGCTAATCATAGAATGAGTCACTGTTGACTGGTTGGGCCAACATCTTGCAGTATCTCAAAATCCTGCAATACGAACTATCAGTGATGTCCCATCTCATGTAATACATGAATTATGATTCACTTGCCACCCCATGCCCAAAGGGCACAGGGTGGACTCACACCCAAGAGTTATCAGTGACGCTGACACAGGAGTATCCCCCATCCTCACAAAGTCTCTGGGTGTCCCGGGTCATTCCGTTACAACAGGGATGTGTATAAAACAAACAAAAATCTTCTAATGAATGAAAGTTGTTTTAATAGCCTTATTTCCTTCTGATCAGATCCGCCTGTCAGTTTTTCAGGTGGTCCTACTCAGATTTTCCATTCGCCTCTATGGACCAGTTGGTGTAAATAGACTTGTGTCCGTTTACACCCACCAACCTCCAATCTAATCAGTCTGCTCAAAATGAACAGAAGGGCATCCGTTCTCCTTTGTGTAGGCTGCTCAGATCAGTGGTAGTGCGGTATAAATGGACATAGGTGTTCCATCTACACCCGGTCGCCCATAGAGCAGAGCGGACTTTGTACCTGTCCCCTCTGCATAAACTGAGCAGACGGTAGACCTGTCATCTGCTCTGATCAGTGATCAGAATAGAATTGGCCCCCGTTCCACATCTGGCATAAATGGTGCAGTATTAGACACCATAATGTACAAAGACCTAAGCGTTTTGAAGAGGGTTCCGAGGCATGCAACTAAATTAATAAAACGGCATACAAAAAAAAATGTAGTTAAAGCTGTTCTCCTAGCAGATATAAAATACACATAAATGCATATCTGTAATCATAAATACAAAAAACTTTTTTTTTTTTTTTTTTTTTTTTTAATTGGGTCTGAATTTTATTGCTATTTGGGCTTCTTTCAGACAGGGTGGGGCTTACTGTCCTCTTAAAAGTGATCCACAGTGAATTGTTTTTCAGAGGGCTATGTAGCAATGGTTGGCAAACTTTCAAGAGATGATCCTGCTGCCTCCTAAAAGTCTGTCTGCTTTTTTTTTTTTAAAGCACTTCTATGCTCCTTTTTGGAGTCACTACTCTTTGACACAACAGGAAGTGTTGGGAATTGCCAAAGCAGGCACACTGGCGGCAATATAAAATCTGTTGGCCTGAGGAACGGTTAGAATCTTTATTGAATTCTCTGCCAAAAAACTTCAACTGATCTATTTTAAGTTGTGGTTCAACATCTCTGCACCCCTATTACCTCATCAGAGACTTTCAGGAAAGGGTTTAACCACATTTCTGTGGTACTGTGTGCTGCTGTCATTCCCTCCTTGCCTTCTTTTCATTCTGACGACTTTCAATCATTTTCATAAAAGTTACACAATCAAAAAAGTTGGTTGTCTGATCATAAGGATATGTAAAAATTCTATATCTCTTTCATGGTTTATATTCATATGATGTCTGCTCTGTTTTGCTGCGACCGACAATACATGTACCTTTTTGTTTTTAGGTGGCCCCCAGGCACACCCACACCACGTGCATGAGATCATGCCATGTCTCTCTCGTTGGTGACCGCTGTAGTCAAGATGAAGAGACTGGGAGCTAGTAAATCCAGCCATATGTACACTACCTCGCAAAAGTGAGTACACCCCTTCACATTTTTGTAAATCTTTTCATGTGACAACACTGAAGAAATGACACTTTGCTACAATGTAAAGTAGTGATTGTACAGCTTGTATAACAGTATAAATTTGCTGTCCCCTCAAAATAACTAAACTGCCTTAACCCTCTTGGGCATAGAGTTCACCAGAGCTTCACAGGTTGCCACTGGAGTCCTCTTCCACTCCTCCATGATGACATCACGGAGCTGGTGGATGTTGGCGACCTTGCTCTCCTCCACCTTACGCTTAAGGATGCCCCACAGATGCTCAATGGGGTTTGGGTCTGGAGACATGCTTGGCTAGTCCATCACCTTTACCTTCAGCTTCTTTAGCAAGGCAGTGGTCGTCTTGGAGGTGTGTTTGTGGTCGTTATCCTGTTGGAATATTGCCCTGCGGCCCAGCCTCTGAAAGTAGGGGATCATGCTCTGCTTCAGTATGTCACAGTACATGTTGGCATTCATGGTTCCCTCAATGAATTGTAGCTCCCCAGTGCCGGCAGCACTCATGCAGCCCCAGGCCATGACACTCCCACCACAATGCTTGACTGTAGGCAAGACACACTTGTCTTTGTACTCCTCACCTGGTTGCCGCCACACACGCTTGTCACCATCTGAACCAAATATGCTTATCTTGGTCTCATCAGACCACAGGACATGGTTCCAGTAATCCATGTTCTTAGTCTGCTTGTCTTCGGCAAACTGTTTTGCAGGCTTTCTTGTGCATCATCTTTAGAGGAGGCTTCCTTCTGGGGCGACAGCCATGCAGACCAATTTGATGCAGTGTGTAGCATATGGTCTGAGCACTGACAGGCTGACCCTTCAACCTCTGCAGCAATGCTGGCAGCGCTCATACGTCTATTTCCCAAAGACAACAACCTCTGGATATGATGCTGAACACGTGCCCTCAACTTCTTTGGTTGACCATGGTGAGGCCTGTTCTGAGTGGAACCTGTCCTGTTAAACCGCTGTATGATCGTGGCCACCACGCTGCGGCTTAGTTTTAGGGTCTTGGCCATCTTCTTATAGCCTAGGCCATCTATATGTAGAGTAACATTTCCTTTTTTTTTTTTTTTTCAATCCTCAGTTCTTTGCCATGAGGTGCCATGTTGAACTTCCAGTATGAGAGTGAGAGCGGTAACTCCAAATTAACACACCTTCTCCCCATTCACACCTGAGACCTTGTAACACTAACAAATCACATGACACCAGGGCGGCAAAATGGCTAATTGGGCCCAATTTGGACATTTTTACTTAGGGGTGTACTCACTTTTGCTGCCAGTGGTTTAGACATTAATAGCTGTATGTTGAGGGGACAGCAATTTTACACTGTTATACGAGCTGTACACTCACTACTTTATATTGTACCAAAGTGTATTTTTTTCCTTGTCACATGAAAAGATATAATAAAATATTTACAAAAATGTGAGGGGTGTACTCACTCTTGTGAGATACTGTACATTTATACATGGGTTGAAATTAATTCCATCCCTGCTGAATTGTTCTATCGATCGACTTGTGTACAACCAGCCTGTTGGAAAATGTTGCTCTCTATCAGCAACAATATCTATAGCCAGCAGTGCTGATGAAAGCTCCCCACTGTCAAAATACATAGGCTCAGCGGTTTGAACGAAATAAAATAAAAAAAAATGGGGAGTAGTACATAGGGATATCATGTGAAGGAAATAATGTTGTGTAATGTACTTTAATAGATGTGTAATGGATGCCAAATAGGCAGATGTATGTATTAAACTGGAAAAAAATAAATAAATAAAAATAAATTGGATTAAAAAAAAAAAAAAAACAGGATTTATATTGCGCCAACAGTTTGCGCAGCGCTTTACATCAGGGAAGACAGTACAGTCACAATACAAATCAATACAGGAGGGATCAGAGGGCCCTGCTCGTTCTAGAAGGGAGGGTCAAGAACATTCTTTATTATGAACATTCTTTATTATGCTGAAATAGGACTTAAAGTGTTTGTAAAGGCAGAACGTTATTTTACATTCTATGCCTTCTGTGTGCCGCAGCCCCCCTAACACTTACCTGAGGTCCCTCTCTATCCAGTGATGTCCACGATTGTCTCAGCCATCTGAGATTCTCCATCCTGATTGACGGAGAGACAGCAGCGACGCTATTGGCTGCAGCTGCTGTCAAAGGCAACTAGCTAATCGGGAGAGAGGGGGCAAGGTCGGGTCAGGGCTCCATGTTTAAATTGACACACAGAGCTGTGACTCGGGTGCCCCCATAGTAAGCTTCTGGCTGTGGGGGCACTAAACAGGAGGGAGGGGCCAGGAGCACAGAAGAGGGAACAGCGAATAGGAGCATCCGGGCTGCTCTGTGCAAATCCACTGCAACAGAGCAGGTAAGTATAGCATGTTTGTTATTTTTATAGGGGGGAAAAAAGACTTTACTATCACTTTATAAATCAGAAAAATAAGAGTACACCGACTCTAGACAGAATAGATATGATGACGTAGCAGTCACCGGTTGGGAGAAGACTCTAAATCAGGTGTCTGCTGGTAAACCTATTTTAGCTTATAAGCAAACAAGCTCACAAATGGCCGCTAATCCTCTGCTGCTTTGTACACCTCACCACTGTGACACGTGTCTTAGTCAAGAGAGTGAGGAGATAAAGATACAAGGATCAGTTGATATGTTATCTTGCATCTTTTGCTTACGTAAAGTGATGACAACAGGTCTGTCTTCTAAAGCTTGGCCATACACTAGTAGAATTTAGTTTGTACGGAGATTCTGAAAACTCATTTGTCGGAGCATTTACTATTGCCATCATCGAGCCAACCAATTTAGTTTTAAAGGTCTTTAAAAATTACTACTATTTCAAAGTATAACTAAAGGCAATACTTTTTTTTCAGTTTTGGATGGTGCGGCATTTGGTCAGCAAATGTTTTTTATTGCTGTCTTTTGTTGGGTAGAGTCCCCCTCTCTACTTGTCCTGTTTTACATTTATCATTGAAAGTAAAAGCAAATCACTAATTTTAGGTTGTCCCCAGAAAAGTAATACAGTAAAACCTTGGTTTGAGAGCGTTTTGCAAGACAAGCAAAATGTTTTACTAAATTTTGTCTTGATATACAAGCAATGTCTTGATATAAGAGTAGCGTCATGTCACAACTGAGTATGAAAAAGAGGAGCCTCCAAGTGTAGCAATATGGTTACATTTAATGTAAGGTACATTTAGCAACTTATTGCTACTCTTAGAGGTGCCTCTCTTCTCCTTTATACCCTGAAAAAAATGCTTTGATATACAAGTGCTTTGGATTACAAGCATTTTTCTGGAACCAATTATGCTTGCAAACCAAGGTTTTACTGTAGAGGGGAAATCTTCCAATAGGGACACTAATTCTGGTTACCTGGGGGTCCCCAAGGAATTCCCTATATTTTCTGGAATTTCTGCTCACTTTCTGTTTGGCTATAGGACAAGAAGTGAAGGGAAATATCTGCAATAAGACAAAGATTGCAAAAATAAACCCTACAGGGGTTATGCCTCTCCCTTGCTATATTCAAGATTTAAAAACCAAGTTTTGCATGTAGTTCTACTTTAATGGAATTCCAGATGTTATAAAGGGGAACTTCAGTCACTCCTCAAATTTTGAAAAAAATTCAAGCAGCATTTAAAAACTGCAGTGATATGACTTGCCTACTTTCTTTTCTTAATGCTTCATTCTGCAATGTAAAAAAACGGCTTGCAACTCCACTGATCTTGTATGTCAGTGGCCATTTTAACTTAAGGGTAGCTGAAGCCAGCACCCTTTGTTTCCAGGGAATCCACACGCTTCTCCGCCCTCCGCAATACGAGTCTGCGCGTGCGCATCACTTGGCAAATCCACGCATGGGCAGTAGAGCGGCACATAGCGAGTCTGTGCATGTGCAGTATACATCGGGGGTCCACCCTCCAGCTCTACCCTGCCCTCTTCCAGCTCTACCCTGCCCTCTTCCAGCTCTACCCTGCCCTCTTCCAGCTCTACCCTGCCCTCTTCCAGCTCTACCCTGCCCTCTTCCACGCCCTTTACCCTGCCCTCTTCCACCTCTACCTCCCGTTCACTCACAGAAAAATAAAAAACCCTGAAGGCTCCTGGGATTTCGGAGAAACATATCCCAGGAGTTAACAAGAGCAGATGTTTTACGTCATTTTCGTAAGCAGGGAAAGTAGAAAGTGGACAGAAACTTTGGAGAAAAAGGGTATATGCAGCTTGGAATTTATTTTTTATTTTTAAGGAGGGAGAGACAATGCTGTTGAAGGAAGTTTAAAAAGTAACTGAAGAAGCGCTTCTGTCAGGTTTTGTTTGTCCCTAGCATATATATGCTCATTAAAATACGTACAATTTTTACCAAGTAAAAACTTTGTGTACAGTTGGAATTTTTGAAAAACTATTCTCCTTTTCGAGATTTCTCATAATTAGTCGAGAAACAAACTTTCAAACCAAATTTGACTGCTGTATGGCCCGCTTAAGTCCATTATAACATCACTTTCAGTATTTGCATTTCCTGAGATACTGCTGCCTCCACTGTGGGTGTGATAGGTGACTGTTACTTTGTCCACGCGCACACACACACACACGTCAATTCTATAGGAACAGATGTACATGAGCTTGTTACTGATCTGCTCCAGGCAAATGTCATAAAAAAAACGTTTCTTTTAAACTGTACAACATGTAATTACCTAAGATGAGATAATTGTCAGACGGGTTCATGTCAGAAATGTGAAAGCCCCAGGGTGATCAGGCTTGATCTTTCAGCCCTGGTTTACACCAGTGTGCTGTGCGATATCGCATGTGATTCTCATCACACTGCAGTGAAAATTGCATGCGATGTGATTTCAGACATACAGATAGTATGGCTGAATTTGCATCACATTCAGATCATACTCACACAGGACTCTTTTTTTTTTTTTTTTTGGTCCGCACCAGACTAGGATCACATGGGTGTTCACACCCATGCAATCCGATTCATGTCCGAACTGACAGTTCGCACTGCGATATGTGCACTGATTTGGGGGTGTCATTAACGTTCTATTGACACTCCCAACAGTTTGCATAGTGCAGTGTGAACTGCCTTGCGAGTCAGGTGCGATGAGGGAACCCGCAGTGAATTCATAGGGTTCCCGCATTGCACAAATGTGAACCGAGCCTTAAGCAACCTGTGCTATGCTAATGCAGGGCAAAGAAACGGTTTCCTTTTAAAGGGGTTGTAAAGGTACAATTTTCTTTCCCTAAATAGCTTCCTTTACCTTAGTGCAGTCCTCCTTCACTTACCTCATTCTTCGAATTTGCTTTTAAATGTTTTTATTTCTTCTGAGACATCCTCACTTCCTGCTGTTCTGCCTGTAACTACACACAGTGATGCGAGGCTTTCTCCCTGGTGAGGAGTGTCATGTTCACCCCCTCCCTTGGACTACAGGAGAGTCAGGACGCTCTCTACGTTGCAGATAAAGGAGCTGTATGTTAGTGGGCGTCCTGACTTTCCTGTAGTCCAAGGGAGAGGGCGAGCACAACACTCCCCACCAAGGGGAAAGCCTTGCACTACTGTGTGTAGTTACAGACAGAAGAACAGGAAGTGAGGATTTCTCAGAAGAAATAAGGACATTTAAAAGCAAAATGGAAGGATGAGGTAAGTGAAGGAGGACTGCACTAAGGTAAAGGAGGCTATTTAGGGGGAAAAAAATTGTACCTTTACAACCCTTTTAAGTGTATTTAAAGTTCTGGATTGAATAGAGCAGGATAAGATCTTATGACAACTTCTAATTGTGGTCCGGGTCCCTGTTGGGGGCTTGTCGCTTAAGAGAAAAACATATGAAATACTACATTTCCATAAAAGCAAGAGGAGAGGGGAATCTGCCAATGCGAACAGATGTTCTGGTGACAACTGTCTAAATTGGGAACTCCATTTAGTTTGTGTTGTCTGTCCAAAACAGGAAGAGAAATCATTCTAGCAGGACATAGGTAATTTTTGTTTTAGTTAAATCTATCAGATTTTTAACCCTTTCCTACTCAAACAAAACAATGTTATGGCAATACATGCACTTTAGGTCACTAACCTGGGATAAACATTCTGTCCGTGAAGTGCCAGGAAACCTAATATGTACTGTACATGAGTGTTCTGAGTCAGTGGCTCACTAAGTAGTAAAATGTGGAGAAGTATGATTGTCCCAGAGCTTGCAGTATCTATTCTGCTCTCACTCCCTGTCTCGCACAGAACACAGGCACCCTTTGACTCCTGCTGCTGTCAATGAAATCCTGTGAGGGGGCAGTGGGGGGGCGGGGCTGAGCCACACTGTGTGTGTCTATGGATACACACAGACTGGCTCAGGATTACGACCAAACATGTGCCCCCATAGCACACGCAGAAGAGAAGGACTGGATAGTTATGTCAGAAAGGAGGTTAGGAGCCTGCTCTGAGTAAGAACATTACACAGAGCAAGCAAGTGTAACATGTATATGTTTTTAGGAAGAAAAAAAAAAAAGACGAGCCCCCTTTACAAACGCTTTGTCTGGAAGGCTCCATTCACATTACGTGTAGCAAGATTCAGCGTTCTTGCTCGCTTTTTTCAACACAAGATTCTCTCACAGTTCTGCATGTCGCATTCACTTGAATGGGCAGACCAATGTGCATTTGTGATCCAAGAAGCTCCTGCATCGTATTAGACGACAGGCGTCGCGTGATTCTAAAAGGTGTAAAATCGCACCATGTTTTGGGTGCAATTTAATCATTTTTTGCAATGATTGCATTGACAGAATCTCCGCAATTATGCTCACGATTTCAAATCGCAAAGTGTTAATGGGGCCTAAAGGATACTGGGCCTCTAATCCAAGTAATTGCAGTGCAGTAAAATATGTTGAATAGAATCGGTAACTACTTTCAATCATTTAAATTGAGATCTGTAATTATCTGCTTTTTGTTTTTTAATAGGTTTACTGCAAGACCTCTGGTAGAAACCATCTTTGAAAGGGGAATGGCCACTTGTTTTGCATATGGGCAAACTGGAAGCGGTAAAACTCATGTAGGTTTTATTCCTACAATATCAGGTTCTGTGATATCAAGCTGCAGTGACATTTTAAAGTGGTTCTAAAGGCCCTGGGTTTATAGTCTGTTCCCTTGTTATTGGTGCCACAACTCCTTTATGCAATAGGAAACTACTAAGTGGTTATGTATTTGAAATCTGCTGATCTCATATGCTTGGCCATGGGCAGATTTGCTGTTGGAAACAGTCTGGTTCTAGTATATGATCTGTGATCAGAAGACCGATGAGACCATAGCGGTGTCCTGGGAACAAACAGCCAATCGGATATGTGCTTTTAATGTTCATCATTCATTAGGAAATTCCTGTATGGCTGCAATACTTCTCATCTCACAAAAATACCCAGGTAGAATAATACCGTATATACTCAAGTATAAGCCGACCAGAATATAAGCCGAAGCACCTACTTTTACCACAAAAAAAAAATGGGAAAACATATGGACTTGAGTATAAGCCTTGGGTGTCCATCTGCATGCCTCACTGTGTCCATGTGCATGCCTCACTGTGCCCATGACTAGACTTACATTTAACATGGGAGTATATAGAAGGGGTGCCAGGGTTTGAAAAATCGGTGCTCCCCGACCATAGGTCACCCATACAGCAAACTTGTAGAGGAGACCTGTGGCTACATGTGTGCCAAGTTTCAGGTCCAGGGGACCCAATGCAGGCCAGTACCGGGTCCCCAAAGTTACTGGAGAAATTACAGTTAAATATGGGAGTCTATGGAAGGGGTGCCCGGCTTTGAAAAATAGGTGCTTCCTGGCCGTAGGTCCCCCGGACACTGGTAGAGGAATAGCGGGGCTATATGTGTGCCAAGTTTGGGGTCCAGAGGTCCTACAGCGGCTGGTACCGGGTCCCCAAATCTGGGAGATTAGGTGCAAAAAGGTGACCCAAGTATAAGCTGAGGGGGGTATTTTCAGCACACAAAAAAATGGGCTGAAAACTCAGCTTATACTCGAGTATATACGGTAATACATTTCTGTGTTTTTTCCACTATTGTACGAGGTAGCATCAAAGTTTCAAAACTAGTTTTGTAACATGCCAACAGGTGACGGCACAAGGCTTTTTGAGTCGGTGTGCCAAAAGATATCATGCTGTGTAAATTGGGAGCTGTGCAACTGGTTGCTATTCTGACCATGTGTGTTACCATGTGTGCTATTTCATCATGAACAGCAACTTGGAACAAAGAGCAAACGTAAAATTTTGCATGAAACTGCCATATTGCTCTTTGTTCTAACTTGCTGTCCATAATGAAATGGTTGATGTGGTAACTCCTGTGGACAGAATAGCACCAGTTGCACAGCTCCCGATGTACACAGGACGATGTCTTTTAGCACACTGACTTATGAAGGTCAGTGCTCCCTGTGACTGTGCAACCTTGTGCTGCCATCTTTAGGTGAGTTACAAAACTTTTTGATATCACCTTGTACAGGGGGTCCCCGACTTACGAATGCCTGAGTTACGAACTTCTAGTTACGAATCGGGCGCTGCGGGGACCCTCTGCCATTTTGGGTGGACCGCCTTCTGTTCTGCGCATTCGCGGCCAGATGGAGCCTCGTGAAATGTCCGTAATTGGCCACGCATGCGCAGAACGGCATTCGACGAAACTTTAGAAAACATCGGAAATGTCCGTAATTGCCGGTCTGCGCATGTGCGGCCGACTTATTAACATTTCCGATTTACAAACTGGAGGAAAGTCCCTAACGGGTACGTAACCCGGGGACCCCCTGTAAGTTGAAGAGGAAAATACCTGGATATGCTAGATCTGTTTATTTTTCTGTCCCATTTTTAGGATTTACACTACTAAAGTGTATTCACTGTATAGATATCATTTATCTGTATAAGCTACAAGTAAGTATACACAAGCTCTTTGGAGGCAAGTATTTGCCTAATTTGGTAATATGTATTTATATCATATGTTTTGAAGCTTTTTACATCTTCCACTTGTTCTTTAAGTGTCACTAAAGACAAAACTTTTTCTTTTCTTAGTTTTGGATAGGGTGGAGGCAGGTTATGATTGGAAGGAAATGTGTGCCAGAGGCATGTTTTGAATTGTCAGGTGGTGTGGCATTCTTTGTGTCTGCACTGTGTCCTGTACTTCTGGCTGGCCAAAGGATGAAAACTGACCTCGGTAACACAGATCAGCTTCTATGCTTTGTGTGGTCAGTTTAGAACAAGGAAGAAAGGTGACTGGCAGGATCAACCAGGTACTTCAGATGGAAGAAGTACATAAATATGATATGAAAATGATTTATACAATACACATGTGAGAACACACATAGAAAATAATATTTAGGGTAACACTGTAGTTGAAAATATGACGACATGAGGGGGTTGCACTGCTACCGCTCTGTTGTCTTGAGAAAGGGACCCTGCTTTCCCCCGAAACATTGGCATTAGCCTTGTGAGCAATCTGTAAAATGGTGAAACAAACATTCTATTGGCGGCCTGGTGACTTTTGCTACTCAATACCAAGACTCCCTAGATTATGCTGTCAAATGAAATATGCTGGCTATAATTATCAGTCTGCAGTGACATTTTAAAGTGGTTCTAAAGGCCCTGTTTTATTTTTTTTTAACATGTTCTACCTTCCTGCTCTGTGCAGTGGTCCTAATCCTCCTTCTGGGGTTCCCTCACTAGCAATATTGTCTCCTCTTCTGTGTCTGCCCCCATAGCAAGTGCTTGCTATGGGGGCTCAATTCAGGCTCTGTGTGTCCATAGACATGCACAGTGCGGCTCAGCCTCACCCCCCGCTCCCTCCTCTCACGATTTGATTGACACAAGCAGGACCCAGTGGCTCTTGCTGGTGCCTCTGTCTGTGAGGGAGATAGAGTGGTCATACTGCACTCGGGCACTGTGCGGCATTGAAAGAGCAGCCAGGTAATGAATTTCAGCGTCATCACTCTTTGAATGACATTTGCGCAGTCATACTACACTGTATTCATATGACATTTTTATCTTTTTTTTTTTTTTTTTTTTTTTTTTTTTTCCACACAACAATGGAGCTTTCTTTTGGTGGTATTTAATCACCACTGGGGGTTTTATTTTTTGCTAAATAAAAAAAAAAACACATTTTGAAATGAAACAAAATGATTTTCCTATTTATTTGTAAAATTTTGCAAACGGTTAATTTTTCTCCTTCACTGATGGGTGGCCTGGAGGGATGACACAGATTGGCAGCACCGGAAGGCACTAATTGGCAGAACTGGTGGCACTAAGAGGACCAATGTCCCTCTAACAGAAGGCAGTTTATGGCTTATTTTCTTGATGCTGACAGCGTGATCAGCTGTCATTGGCTGACACCTGATCACGTGGTAAAGGGCCTGCTGTTATTGACCTTTACCCCAATCTGTGATCAGCCGAGTCCCAAGGAGCTCAAGAATGGGAGGACTTCCATGTACACCCATACAGTATTTTAAGTCTGCGCTGAAGCCATGTTTTGGATATAACATGGGTGCCAAGTAGTTAAAATCCAGTGACGGTTTCTAGGCCTCAACAAAATGGCAGCCTCCAGCAAAACAAAAAAACAGGAGAAATGCTGGAGGCAATCTACAGCGCATGCTCATTTTTGTGGCATAATAATGTGGAATGTATGTTTCTTGCTAAAAAAAAAAAAATATATATATATATTTTTTATCAAGAAGTTATAGCATTTGAGACACTGCTGCCTCTGAGTGCTGGTCTCAGCAGTGAGTGAGACTTTGGAGTGAGATTTGGTGATGCCACCATTGTACGGCTCACTGTTTTCCTTCCTGGAGTGTCTGACATGAGCGTTGCCATTACCAAGATGGTTGCCTCCACAAAACGGGTCATCGTAAATCAATATTGGGGAAAGTTCAGCTGCAGGGAGGCCACAGTCAATACTGGTGCAATTGTAGTTTGAATCAAGGCCCTTCCTTTCATACAAATTTTTATTTCTTTACAGACCATGGGCGGTGATTTTTCTGGAAAGAATCAAGACTGTTCAAAAGGAATATATGCACTTGCAGGTAAGTTGCTTGTAGAATGTGTTGTTTGAAGAAAAATATGCATTTGTGTGGGTCCCCCGCCTTTTTTCTTAACTTTCTGCCTTGCACTTTGGTTAGAATCCTGTCCAGGATGCTATCTGCAAGGAGTTTGCATGTTCTCTCTGTGTGTGTGTGTGTGTGTGTGTGTGTGTGTGTGTGTGTGTGTGTGTGTGTGTGTGTGTGTGTGTGTGTGTGTGTGTGTGTGTGTGTGTGTGTGTGTGTGTGTGTGTGTGTGTGTGTGTGTGTGTGTGTGTGTGTGTGTGCGTGCGTGCGTGCGTGCGTGCGTTTTCCCTGGATATTCCAGGTCCTCTCTTTTACTACCCCCCATAAAATACATGCTGGCAGGTAATTGGCTACTGTCTGAATTGGCCCTAGTATGTGGATGTACGTATGCATGCAAGTTAGAGACCTTGGATTGTAAGCTCCTTGATGGCAGGGACAAATGTTAATGTACAGTATGCAAAGTACTGTGTACATTGTCGGCACTATATATAAATGCTTGTAATAATATACGTTTTCTGTTAGTTGACTGATTTTTACCTTGACTTGGATAACATTGCTTGCTGCTTCAGTAATGTTTTTCCTTCTTTTATAAATCTACTTACAGGCCTTATTCTCCTAGGGAATGTGTGGTGGATTTTTAAGTGCTTGTCTTTATAGCTGCCTTTTATTTACTGTATTTTCCATCCTCAGCGCGAGATGTATTCCAAATGCTGAAGAAACCAAACTATAAAAAATTAGAACTTCAAGTATATGCAACGTTTTTCGAAATCTACAGTGGTAAGGTAAGTGTAGAGGTCTGACACTTAAGTGATTATTTTTGGTAGTGATTCTGATCAAATAAAAGTATTTGTACAATGTTCGCTTTCTTTTTTATACTATTTTACTGCGTCTGCTTTTATGTCCACTTTGTAGCCGTTGTGCCTTCTTAGGTGGATAATACACCAATTAGCCATAACTTTATAATCACCCACCTAATATTGCGTAGGTCCTCCTTTTGCCACCAAAACAGCCATGTCTTCCTCTAAAGGTATGCTGTGATATCTGGCACCAAGCCATTAGTAGCAGATCCTTTAAGTCATATGAGTTGCAAGGTGGGGCCTTCATGGATTGGACCTAGATTATTATTTTTTTTTACCACAGATTGAGCTATTTATTCCATCTTCTATATCATCTATGGATATATTGAATAGAATTGCTCCCGAAATAGAACATTTTGTGTACCCCACTTACCACTCCAGAGCTGTCTGAGTATACTATAGTTCTTTGTCACTACCCTTTGAAAACACCCGTGAAACCATAATTCTTTTTACCAAGAACAAAGCTTATGGTCCATGCCTGCAGACCTCAGCTTGTAGATTAAGCGCTTATGGGGGACTGTGTCGAATGCCTTTGCAAAATGGTACACTAAATCCAGACCTTCCCTTGTCTAGATGGCAGCTCATTTTCTCATAGAATGTTAGCAGATTGGTCTGGCAAGAACGACCTTTCGTAAACCCATATTGATAACCTACTTATATATTTTTTTTCCCCTCAGTAAATTTTTCGATATAGTCCCTTATCTTCCCCTCCAATAAATTACCAACGACTGATGTTGGGCTATAATTTAGAAACAACTGATGTTGGGCTGACTGGCCTGTAGTTTCCAGGGGGTTGTCTGTGTCCTTTTTTTGAATATTGGTACCACATTGGAGAAAAGCCAATCAGCTGGTACAAATCCTGTCAGTATGCTGTCCATAAAGATTAGGAACAATGGTATGGCTATAACCTGACTGAGGACTCTTGGGTGTAAGCCATCTATCTGTTCCTGGTGATTTATTTGTATTAAGTTTATCAAGTCTTTCCTTAACTCTGGCCTCTGTTAGCCACGAGGGTATGCCCTGTCATGTGTCACTAACGGTACTGTCGCGGTCGATATACCGTACCTTCCCATCCTCGTCTTTTATGTGGGCAATGTGCTCTGATTTTGCCTTTTTACTGTATCTAAAAATGTTATTTGGATTGTGTCTCTTGTAATCTTTTTTGGCTGTCCAGATTGCCTTCTTGCATTTCTTATTTCATTCCTTGTGTTAAAATGCTGATGGTGACCCATCCCCTTTATATTGTTGAAAAGGCATTTTTGTTCTCTTGAGGCTTTTTACATTACGGGTTAGGCACCCAGGTTTCACCTTCGCTCTTCTATATTTATTGGCCATTGGAATGCACTGTGTTGATACCTTTTGTTTAATATGCTCCTAAAGCATTCACATTTTTCTTCCGTGTTCAATGTATCTAGGATTTGGTCCCAATTGATGTCATGTAGCAATGACCGCAATTCCGATAAATTGGCTTGTTTGGAATTTAGTATTCTTGTGCTTCCCTCATGCCTCCTTTTTTCTATGTTTTACTGTAAATGTGGTCATCACAGTTCCCCCTTTAAAGCAGTCCCACAGTGTCCTTGGTTCCCCTTCACATTACAGTCCCCCAATACATTACAGTGCAGTCCCTTTTTAAATTAATGTAACGGGGACTGCACTATAAAGGAAACTGCACTCTAAGGGAGGGGGGCTGTGATGTAAAGGGGACTGTGCTGTAAAAGGGAACTGTAACGGTGCCCCTTTACAGTTCCTTCCGCCCCCTGCCATACTGATGAGATGACATTTATGGGCAGGCAGAGGAGCCGGCAGAGGGGACACAGGCATGGCTGAACAGCAGGAGGTGAGCAGGAACCGTGGTCTGTGATAGCCGCTCATCCCCTGCTGTGTGACCCAGTCGGCAACAGGCCACAGACTGGCACCGGCCCGAGGGTTGGGGACCCCAGTGTACTGGATAACCATTGCTTGGCTTTCTTTTAAAATGCTAATTGCTTGACTGCCTCTGACTTTCCCTCTTTGTGATCGTGGCCCAGAATAATCAAGGCAGAACTCCTGGTTTGCATACTTGTTTTCAGTAATGCAGAAAACGGGCAACTATCATTTTCAAATGCATGTTTGTAAGAAATGTCAGTCAGCTGTTTTTCAGGTTTGAAAAACCGTGATTACTTAGTGAGACACAAACTTAAGATTCTTTTTAATATCAAAACCAATGTCTCAATGTATATTTACAGTGTATCTAAAGCTTTTTTTTGTTTACAAACTTTTTTTATTTGGTACAAAATGGTGGTACAAAAAGCAAAATGGCATACAAAAAGAGTACACAAAAGAAAATGTCCAGGAGCCAAAAAACAGACAATAGTAATCTATACAAATCTTATGTAACATTAATAATACATAGCTCTAAAGAGTAGAGAATTAAGATGAGGGTCAAAAAGTAGATATAAAACCATAAGTGTTATTAGGATAAACAGATCAGCAAAAGGAATTATGCGATTTAGATGGGATTAAAGAAAGTAGCAGAATGTTCAAACCATGGGTCCCATTTTTTTTATTATATATGGATCGAATTTTGAACAGTGTGATAGATTTTTTCCATAAGGTTTATATTGCAAACTTAAGATTCTTAAAGTATTCTTTTGTGTACCAAATGGTTGTTGGCAACAGGTCTTGTCTAAAGATCTGCTTGTCTTTCCCTGTCACGCACCTATGAAAATCTTGAGTAATTTAAGGTCAGCAGATAATCTGCTGAGCCTATAATTGGACAAATTATTCTGAGCAGATTAGACTAGAAAAAAAACAGCCCTTGTGGTGGTATACCTGTAAGTAACATTTTTAAAATTGGAGTTGGACATCAGATACACAAATGTAGAGCTAAGCACTTTTGCTCCTGGTTGCACAGTGCCAAATAGAACGTTGATCTGCATCTGTTCCTGCTTACTGTCTTCCGTTGCATAAGTCGCTTGTAGCTGAATGAATGAGAACGAAAATAGTTTTTTCAGCTCTCCGTTAATGGCATCCATTGGGGAACATAGGTCCCACCTCTCTGTTTTAGGATCATGAGTTTTGGTCCTGCTTTGACATGACATGCTGATAGTGGAAGAGATTGTCCTAGGCTGGCCTGCATTTTTTTTGGCCTGTGTCCAGTATTTTGGTGTTCTCTATGGACTCTAGGAACAAAGATTTTACCGCGTGTACAAAAAATCATTTTTTCTAGTGTAGTGATATTAATTTCAAATTGAAGGCTTTTATTTTTTCTGTATTTGCAACGGTGTAGATACATATGAACAAAACAACGTTTTGAATAGTAAAATAATCGGAATTAAAATAGAAGATGAGAGGATGAATGAGTTAGGCCGTCATTTATTGCATGTCAAATAACACCTTGTTCCTAAAAGAACAAATCAAAATTTAACAAAAATACTTTTCTACTTCAATAAATGTTTACTAAGTAAGGCTGGGACTGCACTGCTCTTCTGATAGTCCCCTGTTCTGTGGAGTCCCTCAAGGGTCGGCGTTATCGCCGCTCCTGTTCAACATCTATCTGAGGCCTCTGCTATATATCATCCGCCGCCACAACCTATCTTTTCATGTCTACGCTGACGACACCCAGTTCTACATTCCTCTGCCCAGGGATGGGGGGGCACAGATAACTCTGGCCACCTGCCTGGAGGAAATTCAAGCCTGGATGGGGGCCAGTTATCTTATGCTCAATGGCTCCAAGACTGAGTGCATGGTTTTATGCAATCGGCCATGGTCGGGCGGTTTCCCTACCTGGCCGGACTCATTTTCATCGGTCCCAGTGCCAGTCACCCAGGTCAGGGATTTGGGAATCCTCTTGGACGAGAGATTGACGCTACGACCACAGGTAAACCAGGTGGTGAGTTCTTGTCACTTCCACTTGAAACTCCTGAGGTCGACTTTTCGCTTCATTGAAGAATCGCATAAGATCTCCATGGTCAATGCCATTATTGGAAGTCGATTAGATTATTGTAATGCTTTGTACCTGGGTTTACCTGATAACATCATGCACAAATTACAGCTTATTCAGAATGCCGCTGCGAGGCTACTCACGGGTGTTGGTCGTCGTGACCACATCACGCCATCGCTGAGAGCCCTGCATTGGCTACCCGTGAAGGAACGGGTTCTGTTTAAGACTGGATGCATGGTGCACAGGGCTACCCATGGCAAGGGGCCAGTGTACCTGCAGGAAAAATTCACCAAGTATGTGCCCAACCGTACCTTAAGGTCGGCTAATTTGGAAACTTTGGTGATTCCTAAATTTCGTAAGAAAAAATGCGGAGGGAGGACGAGTGCGGTCCAGGGAGCACAGTTTTGGAACTCCCTGCCTCTAAAATTAAGGCTTGAGAATGATCTTTTTAAGTTCAGGAAGCTTTTAAAAACTGAGCTTTTCAGTCTAGCCTATGGAATTACATAGGTTTTTATAGTTCTTTGATCTGCTACTATTTTAAATTTGATCTGTTCCGCTGCCTGTGTGTGTTTTTTTGGTTGTTGCTGTATTGTTGTTCTCGGCGCATCGAGGCCTACGGGTAACTGACTGCGTTTTGTACTTTTGTACTTTTAAGAATTTTAATAAATAATAAATAAATATATTGCATAATA
>NC_053489.1:85275758-85318258 GCF_905171775.1 Rana temporaria
TCGCCGCCATTAGTAGTAAATAAAAAATAAAAATGCAATAAAACTATCCCCTATTTTGTAAACACTATAAATTTTGCGCAAACCAATCGATAAACGCTTATTGCGATTTTTTTTACTAAAAATAGGTAGAAGAATACGTATCGGCCTAAACTGAGGAAAAAAAATGTTTTTATATATGTTTTTGGGGGATATTTATTACAGCAAAAAGTAAAAAATATTGCTTTTTTTTCAAAATTGTCGCTCTATTTTTGTTTATAGCGCAAAAACTAAAAACCGCAGATGTGATCAAATACCACCAAAAGAAAGCTCTATTTGTGGGGAAAAAAGGACGCCAATTTTGTTTGGGAGCCACGTCGCACGACCGCGCAATTGTCTGTTAAAGCGACGCAGTCCCGAACTGTAAAAACACCTTGGGTCTTTAGGCTGCATATTGGTCCGGGGCTTAAGTGGTTAAAGTCTATGGGGCCAGTCTGTATTCACAAGCAGGGCTGTGGAGTCGGAGTCGGGGGAAATTTTGGGTACCTGGAGTCGGCAAACAATGCTCCGACTCCTACTAAATTTAGATTGGAATTAAAAAAAAAAAAAAAGCAAGTTTAAATGTCCCAATTCACAAAAAGTTATAATTAATGACTTCTCTACTGTAAGAATAAAGACCAATGCATGCAGTGCCTCACTTAACCGCAAAACGAACACGTTAAGTGACCGTGAAGACGCATGCTTTTCATGTGCTTCACTATATGGCACGCAACGCACAATTAGGAGCTGCAATACTTATACTTTCCATAGTGTTGTGTTCTGCTTTTACAGGGAACGCATGTTAGAGAACCAGTAAGTGTCCAAATAAAAAAATTCCAACAGGAGTTTTATAAAGCACTAAAAGAAGTTGAAAAGTATGATCGCTCATCAAAACTTACTGTTGAAGAAGCCATCCTTGTTTATCCAGAGATCGTTAGTGATGTGGCCAGAATAGTTACTGCAATGCCACCCACCCAAGTGTGTCGAAAGATTATTTTCAGCCCTAAAAATAATAAAGTCTGACTTAAGAGCCTCTATGAAAGAGGATCTGGCAGAGGCAATTCTCTTCCTTAGAACTCTACATTGAATTGATTTGCATTTGCTAAGCCTAGAACTACATTTCAAGATTAATATAAACCATTTCTAGGTTTTACAGATTTTGTTTTTGGTTCATTATAGATAAGCTTTGTTTTTGTTCTAAAACAACCAAATAATGTGGTTTGTATTTTGGAACTGGTAAAGATCCTGTTCCTGATGTTTATGCCTGCTGCTACTATCCAGCCACTTGATTGTTTTCATTGTGTTTGTCTTTTGCTTAAACTGTGCAATACAGTAGACTGTTGGCTTCCCAGCCAGTAGTCCTGTGGTAGGTTGCGTTTTTTTTCACTCAAGGAATGTATAAAATACATTTGCATATTAATACAGAGGAGTCGGAGTCGGGGAGTCGGAAGTACATCTGAGGAGTCGGAACATTTATCTACCGACTCCACAGCCCTGTTCACAAGGGGGGACTATACCGCGCTAAAGGTGAAAATTTGTGAAAAATATGTTAGTGAAGACAAAGCTGCGACTCCTATAAATGGGGCCAATCTGCCTAAAAGAAGCTCATGCACTTTTTGGAGCGACAAGTGTTTTGCTACAGGTGACCTAATGCTCAGATGTGAACAAGGGCCATTGAAATGAATGGGGTTTTGTTTGATGCGTGTATTAGAGCTTCAAGCAGAAAATCGCTCACGGGGAAGGTAATGAAATCCTGAACATGGTTTTCCATGGTGCCAACCATCTTGCTTTGGCCATTGCAGGGGGACCCTGCTATCTCTGCTGGATTTTTCAATTATTTTAGGATGAGGAAGTTAAAATACTTTTTCATCCACTGGCCCCTCTTGCTGTTGACATTTTAAAGAATAGGCCACTCAATAATAGAAACCCCATAAAATGTGTGTCACAATTGGGAGTTTTACCTATAGTGAAGTGTGAAATATTGTTGTGTATATTCTTTGATCTGTTGATATGCTTTACTGTCTTTTTTTAGGAGTGCATTCGTGCTCTAGGGAGGAATAAGCCACATACCCCGTTTAGAGCCAGTAAACTAACTCAAGTTTTGCGGGACTCTTTTATCGGGGAAAACTCTCGCACATGCATGGTAAGATTTGCTTGCATATTTTATTTTCCTTCATTGAGAGGATCCTATTCATCAATGTGTTTGTTCGTTTATCCTTCCAGTCCAACTTGTAGTGGTTGATGGAGGTTCTTTGCTGCAACGTGAGCATTCCCCCTCCAAACTCAGATGGTGTTAGTGCTTTCCTTCTTTTACCTCCTATTCTCATTTATGCTCTGTCATTTTACATTTAATAGATATAGGAATACATTTTAAAAAGGGGGCATATCTAGCAATTTTGACTCGGAGTGGTGTCAAATATTTTTGAACACCCCTAGCTTATACACACAATTGACAGTTCTTTGAAGCAATAATATTAAATAATGGCCAGAGAAGAAATAGAGACAAAACGAAAAGATCCCCCTTTATCTTGGTAGTCAGTGGGTGAAAGGCCCCCCATACACTGTTGTCAGTGGAAAGAATACCCCTTACATTGATGATTACAGGTCCACATTGCTGCTCAGCTGAGTGATTTTGATGTCAGAATTATGCAGATGAGTGATCAATCTGCCCCTGCTAAGTGCCTAAGCAACCCCTTGAAATCCTTCGTGCAACACTGAGGAAGGCCGCCAAATGTACAGATATTGCTGCTACATTAAAGGGGTTGTAAAAGATATTTTTCTTTTTAAATAACAAACATGTTATACTTGCCTCTACTGTGCAGCTCGTTTTGCAAGATAAAAAGTTGCAATGATGCCACTTTATTCCCTAGGGTGTCTGCTAAAAATATATATATATAATGTTTTGGGGTTCTAAGTAATTTTCTAGCAAAAAAATTATGATTTTTACATGAAAGAGAGAAGTGCCAGAATAGGCGCGGTATGGAAGTGGTTAAAGACGTTGTAAACTTTCGTTGGAGAAAAAAAACAACTGCAAGACAAAGGCATAATGAACTAGTATGCATCGCATACTAGCTCATTATGAAATACTTACCTTAGATCGAAGGACTTCAGTGGGTCGCGCACACTGCTGACACGGCCAACCTCTTCCCCAGTGTTTCTTCTGGGTTTGCGGGCTACGGCGCTTTGATTGGTCGGAGCCACAAATGCGTCACTCCCACACATGCACGCAGGAACCACTGGTTACGGCACAGGCCCTGAAGAGCCGGAACAAGCGGCTGTAACTTTAGAGCGCATGCAATGATGACGTAATTTGGCTCCGTATACTGTAAATATCTCCTAAATGGTGCAAGTTTAGGAGATAGTTACAGTACCTACAGGTTAGCCTTATTATAGGCTTACCTATACATACAAATACTACAGAAAGGTTTACTTCCTCTTTAAAAGCCAAGCCTACCCAAAACAATGTGATAACATGTTGAAACGCATGAGTTTTCAGTTGTGCGTCACTACTCTGGGTATATCTGGTTGATATACCCAGGTGTTGCCAGAGGACGCCTATTACGGGGAAATGCGTTGAAGAGCCATATCTGTAATGTCATCACACACTGGTCCGCTGGCAAGTCCTGCAGCTGTGTTTGTGGAGTAGTATACCACTGATTGATGCTTCCATGTAAGTGCAATAATTTTTAATAAAGGAAAAATGTATCGACATACTACACTGCTTCTACTCTCTACCTCCTTATGAGATTTAAGCTGGATGGAATTGATTTGCTTATATAATTCGTTTGGCGGGGACACCAATGCTGTAATATACCACTGGGGCCATACACCTTTCCTGGAAGTCCGGTGGTGAGAGCATCATTTCTCTATACATGGACATGTTTGATCTCTATAATTTGAGGTGAACCCTGCCCGGTAAGAGGCATAAATATCTGTGTGGATAGCACCTTCTGTCCTAAGGCTGGCCATACACTTTCGAATCTTGGGCAGTTCATCAGGAACCGGCTGAGATTCAAGCCATTAATGGGCAGGCTGAATGTACCAAGTTGGTTGGTCATTCGATAAACTTGGGTACCAGCCTGGCAGATTCTCTTGCGATTTATCTCTAGTGGCCGCTATAGCTGATGGCGATAATTACTGTTTTTTCCCAGCGGGGACGGTTGCCCCCATTTGGAGAAGACAATTGCTGGTTCCACTGTCAACACAGTCTGTGTTGATGGGGGATTCTTGCAAATTTCTTTTCTGCAACTCATGGTTGCAGGAAAGAAATTCGCACTGCCTATAGCCTGCCTAAGAAAGTTCTAATATGCTTTGTAAATATGCTACTGCCTAGATATGTGGCAATATCTAATTCCAAGAAGTAGATGCAGACCACTAATTGCTGAACAAAGGTGGCGTCAGACATTTACACAGAAGAGATGGAAGCATTGTTGGGGGTAGGAGTGTACTGTGACCTACTTTAGATGGCTGAAAAAGTTACACTTTAAATGCACTTTGCTAAAAAAAAAAGAAATCTATCTTTAATGAAGTCAAATAATTAAGTAAAAATTTTAATTTTAGATTGCTACAATCTCTCCTGGTATGGCATCCTGTGAAAATACTTTGAACACGTTAAGATACGCTAACAGGTATGCAATATTTCATGCTAGGTTCTGGATTTGTGCTTTCATGCTTGTGGTATGTAAGACTAATTATGGTACAGTGTTTGTGTATTTGTATTAGTTAATAGAGTACATATGCTCTGTGTATAATATGAAACTGCATGACTGCTCTGTTTTTCCCTGCTGTGTGGTCTCCTTCCTACATACTTGTGATTAACAGAAGCCATCTAGACAGGTCTGGGGTAAATTATATAGTAAACACGGATTTCTCCTTTTATGAGATGTACATGTTCACGGGTATCCACAGACCATTTTTGGGGGGGGGGCATAATTTTAAGGTCACTCATGCATCGACCCGCCAGAGACATTCGGAAACACTTGGAGAGCACTCAGAGCCGCTTGGATGCACTTGGAGTGGCTCCAAGTGTCACTTGCACCCCTGCACCTCTGGCAAAATGCGGTACTGCACACCCCAGAGGCTTGAATCCTGCTCGTTTTGCGAGACAACGCTCGCAAACAGAGTCTGGATTTCTTTATCGTACATCACGGGACACAGAGCGGCATTCATTACTATATGGGTTATATGGAGTACCTTCAGGTGTAGACACTGGCAATCTCAAACAGGAAATGCCCCTCCCTATATAACCCCCTCCCATAGGAGGAGTACCTCAGTTTTTCCGCCAGTGTCTTAGGTGTTAGTCATGGTTTAGCTTGCCTCCACATCCTTGGGATTAGGTGAGCTAACCGGTTCTGTCCAAAAAAGCCTCAGCGCTAAAGTGGTCAGTAACCGGACCCCAAACCCTTGGGGTATAGCCCATAATGCTTTTCTTTTTAGAGAGCTGGACCCTGGGCCCAGAACTTAGAAACCTTTGGGTGCCTAATGTTTCTGTTGCCAGAGTGCTATATGGGCCCAGGACAGTGGATCCTTCATAGGAACCCAGGGCCTGAAGGTCTAGACATCCCCACCGAGATGGGGGAAGATTGGGCCTCTTGCTTGGCAAAGTCCTGCGGCATGGAGCAGGTAAGTGAGGGGAAAACTTGCGGAACTTGGTTCTTAGCAGGTTTTTTCTGGGGGGTCACAGGGGACATGCCTAAAGTTATGCACTGCATCTGGCAAACTAGTCACATATCATAAAGATAGGATGGCTCTATATGTATTATTCCCCATAAGATGTGACCTCCCTTGTAGTGTTGGAAAAGCATTGAGTGGGGCCTGTGATATAAAAGTATATGTGTGTGTCAGAGAGCTGTGCTTACCTGCAAGCCTCCAGGCGATGCTCCATTCAGTCTTCCTCCTCACGGCCTGCAAAGCAGGCAAAACGCCCACCTCCTCATGGTTCCAGGCTGCAGTTTGCTGGAGCAGAGAGGTCCCTTCCTCCCAACCCCACCCCCCCCCTGTCGGGAGGGGCATTTCCTGTTTGAGATTGCTGGGGGGGAAGGGCGGGTCAGTGGCTTAAGGAAGGGGCGGCCCTTCCTTGTTTGTTCCATATAGCTCATTCAATACTTTGGAACTGAGGAGGAAAGACCAGAACGGCAAGCACGGGGCGCCGAGGACACACAGTGGCCAGAAAGAATATTGCAGTCTTCAGAAAGACTGTTTTCAAGCCTAGGAATAGGCTGTTTCTTTTCCATCTCATAGTTTTTCTTGCAATACTACTCAGGGGGACAGAATGTTTTTTCTTTCCTAGATTTGAAAAAAAAAAAAAAAAAAAAAAAAAAAGATTTTTTTTTGAAAAAAAAAAAAAAAAAAAAAAAAAGTGTCATCTAGGGGAGAGGAAGCATTTTTTATCCCCCAAACAGGTGTTTGGGCATTTAACTATTTATAAGTCCCAGGTACCAATAAGTAGCAGGTGTACCTCGGTATTGTACCATGGCATCAAAAAACAAGGGTACAAGAGGTGGGGATTCCCCCAGAGAGTCTGAGGTCTCGGACAATGCTATGCCGCTGCTTTCCCCACAGGGAGCCTTGGGGCCATCGGGATCTGGGGCTGGAGCTGACGCGGGTCAGTCCAACCCTAAGATGGTCACGAGGAGGTATTACTCACCTCTTTAAAAGAGATGCAGAAAAGCATGGGTAAAATGATAGCCGCAGCTATGCGGGGCAGTAAGCGGAATAGATCTCCGTCGCCCGAGCGCGGACCCTCAGAAGAGGAGGTCCTTTCCTCAGGGGAATTGGACGACCTCTTGGACAAGGACCAAGTAGGTTCAGGGATCGAAGATCCGGATACAGAGGAGTCTGGGGCAGTCTCCCTGAGGGAGAGCTGGTGGATTCAAGGATTGTCGGACTTGGTCCATAGGGCATTCAACTTGCCAGTACCAGATCTCCAGGTATCGACGGTTTCAGCTTTGGGCTCACTGAGGGCGCCTCAAAGCAATGCTGTGTTTCCGATCCATCCTCTATTAGAGGGAGTTTTGTTCCAAGATTGGAACAAGCCAGATAAGATCTTCTTACCACCTAAGAAGTTCTCTGTCCTATATCCTATGGAAGAAAATTTTTCCAAAAGATGGGCTACTCCTGCAGTGGACGCAGCCATCTCATGTGTTAACAAATCGTTAACATGCCCTGTAGAAAACATACAGGTGTTCAAGGATCCAGTTGATAAGCGCTTGGAAGCACTACTTAAGAACTCCTTCACTACTGCAGGGGCAGTAGTACAGCCAGCTGTGGCTGCGATTGGGGTCGCTCAAGCATTATCGGATCAATTTAAGCAGATGCTTAAACTTATTCCTGCCCAGCAGGCAGAAGAATTTTCGGATGTCCCTAAGGCCATATGTTTTACGGTAGACGCAATCAAGGATTCTATCCAGCAAGCGTCACGTTTATCGTTATCCCTTATCCATATGAGAAGACTCTTATGGTTAAAAAGCTGGGAGGCTGAGCCCCCATGCAAGAAGCTCCTGGTAGGGTTCCCCTTCCATGGAGGACGACTCTTCGGAGAAGACCTAGATAAATACATTCAGACCATTTCAAACGGCAAGAGTACTCTCTTGCCAACTAAGAAGAAGGTTCAGGGGCCTGCGTTTAAACGACAGTATTCCCCTGGGCAGGGGCCCTCTAATGCCAAGCAGTATCGACGGCCTCCTGCAAAAGCAAACTTCGGCTTCAACAGCAAATCACAAGGACAGGCTGTTAGAGGCAAAAGGCAGTGGTTTCGCAAACCAGCAAAACCAGCCCCCAAGCCAACCTTATGAAGGGGCGCCCCCACCCACGAAGGTGGGGGGAAGGCTGCGACTCTTTTCAGAGATTTGGGAAGCCAGCATTCCCGACGAGTGGGTACGGTCTTCCGTGGCCACAGGCTACAAATTAGATTTCCTAAGGTTTCCTCCTCCTCATTTCCAGGAGTCGAGGATTCCAAACGATCCGCCTCGGATTCCGGCCAGTCCTGAAACAGGGGCTGGGTTTCTACTCCAACCTATTCATCATCCCCAATGGAGATGTCAGGCCAATTTTGGACCTAAAGATGGTAAATGCATATCTAAAGATCCGCTCATTTCGGATGGAATCCGTGCGGTCAGCAGCTGCCACACTCCAGAAGGACGACTTCATGGCGTCCATAGACATAAAGGATGCCTACCTTCATGTTCCAATTTATCAGCCACATCAAAGATATCTACGCTTCATGGTGGCTTCGCGTCACTTCCAATTCGTGGCGCTTCCCTTCGGGTTGGCTACGGCCCCCCGGGTGTTCACGAAGGTCCTAGCTCCGATCCTAGCCAAGCTAAGGATCCAAGGGGTCACGATCCTAGCATACCTGGACGACCTCCTAGTCATAGACCACTCGTCTCCCGGCTTGGAGCGAGCAGTGGCCCTCACGGTCCAATACCTCGAGAGGTTCGGCTGGGTCCTAAATCGAGAAAAGTCAGCTTTCCAGCCCACAAGGCAGTTGGAATATCTCGGCATGAGATTAGACACAGAACAACAAGGAGTGTTCCTACCTCTGAGGAAGGTAAAAGCCATCAAGGAATTAATCCTACTGGTTCTAAGCAAGAAAGAACCGACTATTCGCCTATGTATGAGGTTACTAGGCAAGATGGTGGCCACGTTCGAGGCGGTACCATACGCCCAGAGCCACACTCGCATCCTACAGGCAGCCATCCTGTCAGCATGGAGCAGAAGGCCACAGGCCTTGGATATCCCGTTGCCGCTCTTATCAAGAGTCCGACAAAGTCTGTGTTGGTGGTTAGACCCTCAGAATCTACTGAAGGGGAAGTCTTTCAGCCCAGTGGCTTGGAAGATAGTGACCACAGACGCCAGCCTGACGGGCTGGGGAGCAATTTTGGATGGTTGCACTCGCCAAGGTACTTGGGCAAAGCCAGAGAAGCAGTTGCCCATCAACATCTTGGAGCTCAGAGCTGCTCGACTAGCCCTCAGGGCTTGGACGTCAAAATTGCAGGGGTTCCCGGTGAGAATTCAATCAGACAATGCCACGGCCGTGGCATACATAAATCACCAAGGGGGAACCAGGAGTCAAGCCGCTCAGAGAGAGGTGAGCTTGATTCTCCTATGGGCAGAGGCGCATGTGCCCTGCATATCGGCAATATTCATTCCAGGAGTGGACAACTTTCAGGCTGACTTCTTAAGCCGCCAGACTCTATGGCCGGGGGAATGGTCTCTGCATCCACAAGTCTTTCAAGCACTCTGCCAAAGATGGGGAGTGCCGGACGTGGATATCATGGCATCGAGACTCAACAAGAAACTAGACAGGTTCATATCCCGCTCAAGGGATCCGATGGCCTGCGGAACCGATGCGTTGGTTTGCCCTTGGCATCAGTTCAAACTTCTTTATGCGTTTCCCCCGCTCCAGTTACTACCCCGCCTGCTGCGCAGGATCCGGGTGGAACACATACCAGTCATCCTGGTAGCTCCAGCATGGCCCAGAAGGGCATGGTACTCACTCATCCTAAAGATGGTAGTGGGAGACCCTTGGACTCTTCCTCTACGGCCAGACCTGCTATCGCAAGGTCCGATCCTCCACCCTGCCTTACGGCATCTAAATTTGACGGCCTGGAAGCTGAATCCCTGATTCTCAGGGGTAGAGGTCTGTCTCAGAAAGTAGTCTCTACCCTAATCAGAGCCAGGAAACCGGTCTCTAGGGTGATTTATTACAGGGTCTGGAAGGCCTATGTAGGCTGGTGTGAGTCCAAGCGATGGCTTTTCTCGCAAATTTACCATCGATAGAGTATTAAGTTTTCTCCAGCTAGGAGTGGATAAAGGATTGGCATTAAGCACAATCAAAGGACAGATTTCTGCTCTGTCAGTGTGGTTTCAGCGGCCGCTGGCCACCCACTCGCTGGTTAAGACCTTCCTTCAAGGGGTCTTACGTATTAGACCTCCAGTTAAATCCCCGCTTTGTCCGTGGGATTTAAATCTTGTTCTGTCAAGTTTACAGAAACAACCGTTTGAGCCGTTGGCTGAAATTCCTTTGGTTCTACTGACAAGGAAGTTAGTATTTTTGGTTGCCATAGTTTCCGCAAGAAGAGTTTCGGAGCTAGCGGCCTTATCCTGTAAGGAACCATATCTTGTTTTTCATAAGGACAGGGTCGTTCTCCGCCCTCATCCTTCCTTCCTACCGAAGGTCATATCCAGTTTTCATTTAAACCAGGATTTGGTATTACCATCCTTCTTCCCTAAACCTACTTCCAGAAAGGAAGGGTTGCTGCATACCTTGGATATTGTCAGGGCCATGAAGGCCTATCTTAAAGCTACAAAGAAGATCCGGAAAACAGATGTGCTGTTCATTCTACCGGAGGGGCCCAAGAAGGGGCAGGCAGCTGCAAAGTCCACCATTTCTAGGTGGATTAAGCAATTAATCACTCAGGCCTACGGCTTGAAAGGGTTGCCTCCTCCAGTATCATTAAAGGCTCATTCTACTAGAGCCATGGGCGCCTCCTGGGCAGCACACCACCAGATCTCTATGGCTCAAGTTTGCAAGGCGGCAACCCGGTCTTCTGTCCACACGTTTACAAAATTCTACAAGTTGGACGTAAGAAGGAATACTGATACTGCCTTCGGGCAGGCAGTGCTGCAGGCTGCAGTTTGAGACCCTCGGATTCCGGGGGCTCCTCTTTTTTGAGTTAAATTTAAAATTTAAAATTATTTTTCTCAACTAAGTTGGATTTATTATGATTTGAGTATATCTCTAAATTAAATCCTTTTGTCTTGGAGATGTTCTCCCTCCCCTCATTGTAAGCATTGCTTTGGGACATCCCATATAGTAATGAATGCCGCTCTGTGTCCCGTGATGTACGATAAAGAAAAAGAGATTTTTAATACAGCTTACCTGTAAAATCTTTTTCTTGGAGTACATCACGGGACACAGAGCTCCCACCCCTCTTTTTTGAGGACCATTTTGGGAGGCATACTGCTTGCTACAAAACTGAGGTACTCCTCCTATGGGAGGGGGTTATATAGGGAGGGGCATTTCCTGTTTGAGATTGCCAGTGTCTACACCTGAAGGTACTCCATATAACCCATATAGTAATGAATGCCGCTCTGTGTCCCGTGATGTACTCCAAGAAAAAGATTTTACAGGTAAGCTGTATTAAAAATCTCTTTTTTTTTTAAATGGCTCGTATTGCGAAACGCTCGTAAACTGTGTTACTCGCAGTCCAAGGTATTGCTATATTAGCATAAAGCATATCCGTGCCAATCAGTGCCTGCCTCATCAGCAGCCATCAGTGCCACCTATCTTTGCCCATCAGTTTAGCCTCTCATTGCCCACCAGTCCTGTCCTAAGTGTTTCCATATAACACCACCGTTCCGAGAGGCTCCAGTTTCTGTTTGAGAAGATTTTTTTTAATTAATTTTTCTATTTTGCTCCAGATTACTTTTACCGTCTCCTGATATTTCTGTCAAGATCAGAATGCTAATTGTCTTATAGCATGCTAGCAGGGTCCAGATCAGTTGCCCTCGGGGCATACCTTGAGAAGCGCACACGCACCTGGACAATGCAACAATGTTTACATTCGGGCTCTCAAGCCTGCATTCTGTGCTCACCTGGCATGTAGTGCTCCAGGTACTATACAGATCCAGCACCATGGTCCATTCCTCGAGCACCCAGATCCCTTCAATGGGATCCCCACTGTGACGGATGAAGTCTGGGGTGGGTCCCCGAAAAGCTTATGCCAGTGTTCCATAACCTGAAGATGGTGTAATATAAACCATGGTCCAAGGCTGGCCATAGATGGAGCAAATTTGTTTCATGGAATCCCAGGTTGCAGGAAAAGAAAAGTCCATTATTCTCCCATCAATCAGACAATGTCAATGGGGGAAATCCCTCCCGCTGAGCCAATGTGATCTCCCGTCGGGAGAACACAGTGATTATTGCTAGCGTCCCTAACAGCCACTAGCAATAATCAAATTCAAAATCGAACAGGCTGGTTGTAACCAAGTTGATCAAATCAACTTGGGTACGTTCAGCCTGCCCATACATGGTTCAAATCTTTGGCCAGCTGAGGAATCCATTCCTGTGTCCCATGCTGTACTTCAAGATGTGGAATTTACAGGTACACCGAAATTTCTGTTTACGTTCTTTTACATTATAAGCAACTTCATCAGTCTTTATTACAGAAGACCTTTGCATAGTCTGACACAAATCATGTATGGTAGTTGAAGTTTGTTACATATTGTACACTAGAAGTGAGCATACATGTTTCCTGTTGCTGTATTGGTTTGGGTTGGCGATTTATTATGAAGTGTATACTACTCCATTGTTTTTGCATGTTGCTTTTTATCAAAGCTATGAACTAGAGATGAGCTAATCATATGATTTGATTTGCAAGTGAATTGCGGCTCTTTGATGCTTCTGATTTGCTGAATTCATCCTCTACCCGATCTCTGGTGAGTTGGGAATTGCATGAATCTGAGAATTACCATTCATGAGCTGGTTGAGTCTGTCAGTCAGTATAAAAATCTTCAGAAGAGTTGCAGAGTAGCGATTCGCCAGGCAAGCAGCCAATCACAAATTGATTTTCCCATCCCTAGTTATGACGTTACATGTGTTGGTAGTATGAATGTTCTCTCTGCCTAACTGTGTGAATGGACAGTGATAAAATGTTTTGTGTCCTTCTCAACCTTTCCTCCATCTTTCTGCTGTGTCTCGGGCCTGCAGAGTAAAGGAATTTGGGATTAGTCCGTCGGATATTCCCTTCTCTCAGGGTAGCGGAAGTCGCTCTGATCTCTCTCCTTCCTATGAGTATGATGACTTCTCTCCTACGCTCACCAGGTCTAACCTGCCTTCTACATTTCAGATATTGTCATCACCCATGTGCATTACCTTGGTTTTAGTCAGTCATTTACTTGTCTGTTTTTTCTTTAATTCATGCTTTTCATTTTCAATGTGTTTTGCATGCTTATATGATTTTCCATTATAGTTTGGTAGCATGAATTTATTTT
The DNA here is from genome assembly GCF_905171775.1 of Rana temporaria. Taxonomy (NCBI): domain Eukaryota; kingdom Metazoa; phylum Chordata; class Amphibia; order Anura; family Ranidae; genus Rana; species Rana temporaria. Next base: position 85,288,770 of record NC_053489.1, read on the forward strand.
CAGTTGAGTTTTATTTTATTTTTTCAGAGCTCATCTTGTAGAGATCTCCTTGTTTATAGCACACCTTTAAGCAACAGGCAGTTAGTCAGGGAGTACCATAAAGTTCCATCAATTGACCTTTTAGTTGCTTTACATTTATATGATCCCCCTAAAAGCCGTTTCTAATGAGCTTTTAAAGCGCTGCTTGGTTGGATTGCAGTTTCCTGTTTTGGCGGATTAGGAGCACAATTCAATTCTGCTAGAGCAGAGGTTTGATTAGAATGGGTGCGCATTTTAAGCGATTGAACATCTGGAGCGGGGCTGAAAGCTCCGCCTTGTGGCGCATCTGGAGCGGGGCTGAAAGCTCCGCCTTGTGGCGCATCTAAAAATAATATATTAAAGAGGAAGTAAACCCTATTGGGTTTACTTCCTCTTTGTTTCCCTGCAAAGATGAATCATAATGGGCTACTGTGCATCGCATAGTAGCCCATTATGTGTCACCTGCAGGAGAAGCCTGCGATGTCCCAGTCTTCCTCGCTAGTTGCGAGCGGCCATTCTTCGCCCCTCTTCTTCCGGGGTCAGTGAACTCTGGCTCTTTGACTGGCTGAAGTGACGTCACTCCCGGACAAGCGCGCGGGAGCGGTCACGGCATGACCCATTCATAAAACGGCACGCTCAGTGCGCCTGCGCCATAGACATCGGTACAGTCTTTTTTGCAAACATCTCCTAAACCATGTAGGTCTCTGAGATATTGCAAGCACCTACATGTAAGCCTTAATCTAGGCCAGTGTTTCTCAACTCCAGTCCTCAAGGCACCCCAATAGGTCATGTTTTCAGGCTTCCCATTATTTTGCACTGGTGAGTTGATCAGTTTCACTGCCTTAGTAATTACCACAGCTGTTTATACTAACTGAAATCCTGAAAACATGACCTGTTGGGGCGCCTTGAGGACTGGAGTTGAGAAACACTGATCTAGGCTTACCTGTAGGTGAAAGTTCTACCTGAGGGTTTACACCCACTTTAAAGTGATTTGAAATGATCATTTAAAACAACCCATTCAGTTTAAAATGGAAATAAAAGGCAAAAACATTTGTGTAGATATTTTTTTTTTTTTTTTTATAAATGCCTTTTTTAAATAAGTAATCACATTCCCTCTGTTCTCAGTTGCATAAGGCCCCATTCTCACTGATGGACTGATCGGGTCCACCTGTCAGTTTTTCAGGCGACCTGATCGGACCAGCCATTGCTCTCTATGGAGCAGCGGATGTCAGTGGACATGTGGTATGCAGATGGCTGTAGAGCCTTTTGGCTCGTCATGGATTTGTACCAGCTGCAGCTGTTGAGACACATGCTGATCTTGGCAGTGTACTGACAGCAACAGATGTGGCGAATGAGCTCTCTAGTGTAGTGAGGGCAGGTGGCCATGGCATGGCTTTCCACCATGGTCCGTTACAGGACTTGAGGATATGTTCTTGTCAAGAAGTACAGTGACTCATCAGAAAGGTAAAGAAATGTAAAATGTAACCGGCATTTATAGAATGTTCTAAAATGTGGTTTCCAGTAAACGAGAGGTTAAAGCTTTAATGGAACATTGATGATCATTTTACAAGGAGATCTATACAAGGGACATTTTGCACTCGGAATATTTGATTTCATCATATATTTATTTCTCACTGCCTCTTGTAGTAGATTGATCTAATAAATCTTCTTCTGTTTTAGAGTGAAAGAGCTGACTGTTGATCCAAATTGTGCTGGGGACCCGCGCCCCATGTTGCACCACACCCCAAATCAGCTGGATGACCTGGAGTCGCTGTGGGGAGTAGGCAGCTCTCCTCAGAGGGATGACCTCAAACTTCTGTGTGAACAAAATGTAGGTGGATTCCTTTATTACACCAGCTGTTGTGATTCATGTCATTGCTGAATGCTGCAGTGTGTACATTTTGGAGGTCTATATGTATTTTCATGTGGTGTTTTTTTTGGTTTTTAACCACTTGCTTACTGGGCACATATACCCCTTCCTGCCCAGGCGAAATTTCAGCTTTCAGCACTGTTGCAATTTGAATGACAATTGCGCTGTCGTGCGACGTGGCTCCCAAACAAAATTTACGTCCTTTTTTTCCCACAAATAGAGCTTTTGTTTTGGTGGTACTTGATCATCTCTGCGTTTTTTTATTTTTTGCGCTATAAACAAAGACTGATAATTTTGAAAAAAAACACTATTTTTTGCTATAATAAATATTCAATTTTTTTTTTTTTTACTTTTTTTTCCCCTTTTTTTTAGGCCGATACATATTCTTATTTTTGGTTAAAAAAAAATCGAAATATGCATATAGTGATTGGTTTGCGCAAAAGTTATAGCGCCTACAAAATGGGGAATCGAATTATGACATTTTTTGTATTTCTCTTTTGCTAGTAATGACGGTTATCTGCGTCTATTTTTGTCAGGACTGCGATATTACGACGGACACTTTTGACACATTTTTGGGACAATTCACATTTATACAGCGAACAGTGCTATAAAACTGCACTGATTACTGTATAAATGTGACTGGCAGGGAAGATGTTAACACTAGGAGGGGATCAAGGGGTTAAATGTGTCCTGCTAGGTGATTCTTACTGTGGGGGGAGGGGACTGACTGGGGGAGGTGACCGATGGGTGTCCCTATGTACAAGGGACACACCATCGGTCTCCTCTCCCTGACAGGATGTGGATCTGTGTGTTTACACACACAGATCCACGTCCCTGGCACTGCAACTGCCGATCGCTGGTACCTGGCGGACATTGCGGCCGCCAGGCACGCGCATCGGCACCTGAGTGACGTGGCAAGCATGCCCCAGAGGCCCGAGGACGTCATATGACGTCATTCTACAATGGCCCGGGTTCGAATTGATTAACTTGGCAAATTTATGTCAGGTTATTAAAATGTATCTAGTTTAACCCCTTCACGCCTAAGGGTAAAACAAATGTTAATGCCCAAGCACAATTTTGCAACGTTGATCCGTGTTTGTAAAACCATACATATAGTAACAACTCCTTTGGGCATCTAGGTGGATTATACCTTTTTGTTTTCTTCGGGACAAATTAGTCCTTTTTGGTAATAAAGGGTAATGGATGGCTCCTGATTTTATTTTATTTTTGTAATTATTAAAGGAGAACTGACCCCAATTTTTTTTTAAAGGAACACTAAAGGCAAATTTTTTTTTTTTTTTTTTTTAAACATGTTATACTTACCTCCGCTGTGCAGTTCGTTTTGCACAGAGTGGCCCCGAATACTGTCTTCTGGGGTCCCTCGGCGGCTGTCTCGGCTCCCCCTCGCAAAAGCTTTCCATGTTCATGCGAGCTCCCTCGCATGGTGGAAAGCTTTTGCGAGCGCGCTCTCGTGATACATCGGCGGGCATAGCCGCCGACTGCATCAATCGGCCCCGCCTCCCGGCGCGCCGCATCACGCGCTGTGATTGACAGCAGCGCCAGCTAATGGCTTCGCTGCTATCAATCCGCCTAGCCAATCAACGGCCAGGCTGGGAACCAAACAAGATGATAAGCACGCGCCCGGGACTTTCGAACGGTGAGGTAAGTAAATCGGGGGGGGGGGGGGGGGGCGGTGCTGTCAGATGTTTTTTTACCTTAATGCAGGGGTGTCAAACTGGCGGCCCTCCAGCTGTTCCAAAACTACAAGTCCTATCATGCCTCTGCCTGTGAGAGTCATGCTTGTAACTGTTAGCCTTGCAATGCAACATGGGACTTGTAGTTTTGCAACAGCTGGAGGGCCGCCAGTTTGACACCCCTGCCTTAATGCATAGGATGCATTAAGGTAAAAAAACGTTTACCTTTACAACCCCTTTAAATTGGCTGTATATTTCTTGTTACAACCATAACCTACCACCAAAGAACAACCCAAAATAAATTATCCTGCTTCTGGTGATTGCAGCGATACTACATATGTGTATGGTTAGCTGTTGTATGTACCCGTAGTACAGCCCAGAAACAATAATGCGCATTTTTCACACACAAACACAGATACTAAGTGAAGCTATTTAAATTCACAGAGAAACAGAGGCGGGCTTCACAGTGACTCATCACTGTGATAGCCAAGCAGAGGCTATTACAGCCATCAGGTGAACCGGGAGTTCTGGGTCCCAATCGTTGGTACAGGACCCAGGGCTTATGTTGAGATTGCAGTCTCTGTGCTGGAAGCGTGCTGTGTGGCACACTCTTTGCACAAAGACACATAGGCATATATGCGGCTCCATGAAAAAAGGAGGGTCTGCAAAGCCAGCTATCTACTGCTGCACACCAGATCCTGCAGCGCCATCTACCCTTCCTAGCTCATCAGTAGCCAGCTGCCTCTTGCGGGTTCTTGCAGCTGACTCCCTGATGTGCTGCCATGTCTGTCTTCATCCATACACTGTCTGGAAGCCAATACCTTTTGGGGTATGTAATGTGGCTATCCCATGAGGCAATAAGAGCAGGGTGAGACTGGTGTGTAAAGAGAGAGGAGAAAAAAGCAAAATAAACAAAAATAAAGTTGGAAACGAGTGTGACAATACTGCAAAGTCATTTTCTATTCGATAGTAAAGGCATGGCATCCCCCTGTTATTTATGGTCTAGGGGAATGTCTAGTACTTCATCATGTTGATCAGCTTCCTAAACGCCCAGCTACAAATAAGGACAAAATGAGCACACATTGGGATGTATTCACTTAGATCCCAGAGAGGTCTCTTGTCTCAGGTTTCTGTGTAGCACATTGTCAGCTGGTAAGCAAGCTGCTGGTTCATATTCAGATATGAAAGGGTCCCCAGGGTAGGTGGAGGGGATGTTCTCTGTCAGTGTATTGAAGCATTGTTCAACGGCTTTTGTTCTTGCACAGTCCAGAAACGTGGACACCAAAACATCTGGCTCTTTTAAACTTGGAATGGAAGTTTAAGGGTGTTCCTACATAGAAGAATGTCCTCTTGTGGATTACAGTGAAACTGTTGAAGATATTTTCCAAAATAAAAAACGCAATTGCCTATACACATGCAATTCCTCAAACAAATGGCTTTGAGCATAGTGCCCGTGTCTGTACTAGAAGTCTACTGGGAGCTTGGAGATCCCCATTCTATGCCAATACTTTCTGTACCATATACAATTGATGTCCATGTCTTTTAGCTCAATATGATGTGGCGGCTCCATGCAATTATAATGTTCCGTTTTACATTTTCAGGAAGAAGAGGTCTCCCCACAGCTCTTCACGTTTCATGAAGCCGTGTCACAGATGGTGGAGATGGAAGAGCAGGTAGTAGAAGATCACAGAGCCGTGTTTCAGGTATGAAGGAAGTGATATTATATATGATTGGAATGTGATCATGCTGTAGGCTTATTCTGTCCTATCCTTTGTTTGTTGTATTACCTCCTCTTTTATCTAGCGTTTGCTCTGAAATTTTGTTATTTATGATCGTATTTTCTATTGGGGTTCTTTCACACATGCCATTCAGGTATGCCTGTCAGTTTTTTAGGCGGACCTTACGGATGCTCCCTGTAGCTCTTCGGAGCGACTGATGTCAGCGGTGACCTGTCCGCCGACATCCGATCCACTCCACTAAATCTAGACAGATGGAAACCCTATTTTCCATCCGTTGATCGGATGAAAACGGACAGGCAGATCAGTTTTCATCCAATCTGCCATAGAGGATAGTGGGGTTCTGACAGGTCTGTCTCTGTGGAGATGGACCCATCATCCGCCGGATAAGCGGAGTCTGTGAAAACGGACAGACTTGTGAAAGAGCCCTTATGTTGTAGCCAAATAGATAAAATTGTCCTATGAAGGATGTCTAAAGGGCGCTATTAGGTGTCATTCCACCCGAAGTGATACAGTAAAACCTTGGATTGCGAGCATAATTCCTTCCGGAAGCATGCTTGTAATCCAAAGCACTTGTATATCAAAGCGAATTTCACCGTAAGAAATAATGGAAACTTAACTGATTCGATCCGCAACCATTTATTCAGAAGTCCTTCAGTTTATAGTCCATTTAATAAGATTATAGCAATGTGATAGGTTGTGTAACCATAAAATGTCCATCCACAAATGGCAGCCTCCCCAAGGGGATTAGAAGCAAAATCCAGCAGGAGCTACAAGAAGTGTCCTGTCGCAACTGTGTTTACACGAGAAGAGAGGCGCCTCTAAGTGTAGCAATATGGTTACATTTAATGAAGGTACAACATTTAGCAACTTGCATGGTTGATGATTAAAACAGGCACAGCTAAGTATGCAGACATCAGGGGTAAAGTTGTCCACATAGATAGACCATCCTCTGTCCTCCTCCACCGCCGTCTCTCACTGCTGTCAGTCTGCAATCGTGATTGGGAAGACTACCCTGCAGTAGAGCGATCTGAAAGCAAGGCTTGAACCGCTCATAGAATACAGTGTGGAAGGGAGGACGTCTATGGTGCTGCCGAGGATCATTTATGTGGACAGCTTTACCCCAGATTTCTGCATACTTAGTGCCTGTGTTGATCATCAACTATGTGAGTTGCTAAATGTTGTACCTTGATTAAATGTAACCATTTTTCTACACTTAGAGGTGCCTCTCTTCTCTTTTATACTCAGTTGTGACATGACGCTAGTATATCAAGTCAAAATGTACTAAATACATTTTGATTGTCTTGCAAAACGCTCTCCAACCAATATTTTACTGTATTTGGTGGTTCATGTTTGATATTTTATTTTTATGGAGGGAAATCTTTACTGGTCTTTTATTAGAGTAGAACAGCATAGTAATTGGTGTATGTACCATCTATATAGAATGACTATAATAGCACAGTGGCGTGTACCACCTAGGCGGAAGTGCACTAGATATATATATCTAATATACCGTATTTATCGGGCTATAACGCGCCCCGGCGTATAGCGCGTACCCCCGAACTTGAAGCAAAATTCCTGGAAAAAAAAAATACTTAGTTTGGATGCCCCTCGTCGGTGTCTTGCCCGTCGTCCATCGCGTCCTGCCCGTCAGCCATCGGCGGCCTCGTCCGGTCCGGCGGCCATCGTGGTGTCCTCCCAGCTCGATCCCTGTGTTCGAACCACTGCTTCGACATATACCGAGCGCAGTACACTCGGGTATAGTCGGGCGGGCTCGGCTCCTCTCGCGTAAAGGACGTACAGGACGTGACCGCGAGAGCAGCCCAGCCAGACTATACCCGAGTGTACTGCACTCGGTATATGTCGGCGCAGTGGTTCAAACACAGCACGGGTATCGGCGTATATTGCGCACCCACGATTTTGCCCTGATTTTCAGGGCAAAAAAAGTGCGCGGTATACGCCGATTAAATACGGTAATGATTCTGCGTAGGGGGGCTGCCCTGTAGCAGTATATATGCCATGGGGCAGCCCAGAACTGCTTAAACTGACATATTTTAAATTGCCTCTGGAAAGCAATTGGGTTAGTGTACTGAAGTCAAGTTTTTCTTCCCATGGTCCTCCAGTCCCAGGCCCCCAGGAAAATCCATTTAGATTTAGAAGTTGTTTTGTCTCAACAGGAGTCCATCCGATGGCTGGAAGATGAAAAGGCTCTGCTAGAGATGACCGAGGAGGTAGATTATGATGTGGATTCATACGCCACACAGCTGGAAGCAATCCTGGAGCAGAAGATTGACATTCTAGCGGAGTTAAGAGGTATGTACACTTTAGTGACATGGGCTGATTGTGGAAAAATTGCCACAAAGATATTGTTTTGTAATTTTATTACATAATTAAAAGGAACTTCAACCAGGCAGCTTGGCTAAATATACATTTGAAATGGATATTCTTTAATTCGCAAAATTTGGCAACAAAACCACTCTTGTGTAATTATCAAAGTCTATGCTGATAGGTAGTGAGGTGACTTGCAAGGAATCGATATGTGCAACTTCCCAACATATATAGGCTAAATGCAGCTCCCTACTGCTGTGCCCCCCCCCCCCCCCACAGGGCTTAGATGCAGCAGTGGGAGACATTGGCTCCTGCTGCCGTTAATCACTGCATGTGAGGAGGGAGCAGGGGGCCGAGCTGAGATGCACAGTGCGTGTCAACAGAAGCACACAGTGCAGCTAGAGATAGTGCCCGAACTAGTACCCCCATAGTAAGTGGCTTGTTAAAGGGGCACTCTGGAGCCAAAAGTACCGGCGGGGGACCCCAGAAGAGAAAGACCATGACTGCTCTGTGCCAAACCACCACAGAGCAGGCAAGTATGATTTATAAAAAATAAATAAAAAATCCAATGTTGACAATCACCTTAAGTGCATCTGAGCAAAATAGCAGACATTTGTTACTATAAGAGGTTAATGTATACTGTATAATAGTGAAAGCAATACACACACACTGCTTTGAAAAAGTATTCATACCCCGTGAGATTTTCCACATTTTGTCATGTTACCACCAAAAATGTAAATGTATTTTATGTGATGGAACAATACATAGTGGCACACAACTGTGAAGTGGAAGTAAAATGATAAATAGTTTTTATTTTTTTTTACAAATGTGTGAAAAGTGTGGGTGCATTTATATTCTGCCCCCCTGAGTCAATACTTTGTAGAACCACCTTTCACTGCAATTATAGCTGCAAGTCTTTCTGTGGATGTCTCTACCAGCTTTGCACATCTAGAGTGACATTTTTGCCACATTCTTCTCTGCAAAATAGCTCAAGCTCTGTCAGATTGGATGGAGAGCGTCTGTGAACAGCAATCTTCAAGTCTTGCCAAAGATTCTCTAATGGATTTAGGTCTGGACTTTGACTGGGCCATTCTAAAACATGAATATACTTTGATCTAAACCATTCCATTGTAGCTCTGGCTGTATGTTTAGGGTTTTCATCTTTTGTAGATTCTAACAAGTTTTCTTATAAGATTGCCCTTTATTTGGCTCCATTCATTTTCCCATCAACTCTGACCAACTTCCCTGTCCCTGCTGAACAAAAGCACCCCCACAACGTGATGTTGCCACCACCATGTTTCACGGTGGGTGATGGTGTGTTCAAGGTGTTGTGTAGTGTTAGTTTTCCGCCACACATAGCGTTTTGCTTTTATGCCAAAAAGTTACATTTTGGTCTCTGATCAGAGCACCTTCTTTCACATGTTTGCTGTGTCCCCTACATGGCTTCTCACAAACTGCAAACTAAACTTCTTATAGCTTTCTTGCCACTCTTCCATAGAGGCCAGAATTGTGGAGTGCACGGCTAATAGTAGATTCTCCCAACTGAGCTGTAGATGTCTGCGGCTCCTCCAGAGTTACCTCTTGGATGCTTCACTGATTAATGCTTTCCTTGCCCGGCCTGTCAGTTTAGGTGGACGGCCATGTCTTGGTAAGTTTTTTACATTGGGCCATACTCTTTCCATTTTCGGATAATGGATTGAACAGTGCTCCCTGTGAGATGTTCAAAGCTTGAATTTTTTTTTTTTTAATAACCTAACCCTGCTTTAACTCTTTCCACAACTTTATCCCTGACCTGTCTGATGTGTTCCTTGGCCTTCATGATGCGGTTTGTGCACTAAGGTTCTCTAACAAACCTCTGAGGGCTTCACAGAACAGCTGAATTTATACTGCGATTACATTACACACAGGTGTGCTCCATTTACTAATTAGGTGATTTCTAAAGGTAATTGGTTCAGCTAGATTTTAGTTGGGGGTATCAGAATAAAGGGGGCTGAATACAAATGCACTCTACACTTTTCAGATATTTATTTGTAAAAAATAAATTGAAAACCATTTATCATTTTTTTTTTAACTTCACAATTATGTGCCACTTTTTGTTGGTCTGTCACATAAAATACCAATAAAGTACATTTATTACTTTTTCAAGGCACTGTGTGTATGTATGCGTGTGTAGATAGATAGTAATTGCCATTGTGTAGAGTGTTTGTCTGAAAACTGACAGCAAAATGTGGTGTATAAAATTTCAGTATAAGAGTGCTGATTACACTTGTTACATGCAACTTGTTTTAACCACTTAAGCCCCGGACCATTATGCAGCTAAAGGACCAGGCCCCTTTTTGCGATTTGGCACTGCGTCGCTTTAACCGACAATTGCGTGGTCGTGCGATGTGGCTCCCAAACCAAATTTACGTCCTTCCCCCCCCCCCCCCCCCCTCCTTTCTTTTGGTGGTATTTGATCACCTCTGCTGCTTTTATTTTTTGCGGTATAAAATGGTAAAAATGGAGCAACAATTTTGAAAAAAAGGCAATATTTTTTTACTTTTTGCTATAATAAATATCCCCCAAAAATATATATAAAAAAATGTTTTTCCTCAGTTTAGGCCGATACTTATTCTACATATTTTTGGTAAACAAAATCGCAATAAGCGTTTATTGATTGGTTTGCGCAAAAGTTATAGCGTCTACAAAATAGAGGATAGTTTTATGGCATTTTTAATATTTTTTTTTTACTAGAAATGGCAGCGATTTTTTTTTTTTTTTTTTTTCGTGACTGTGACATTATGGCGGACACTTTTGACACTATTTTGGAACCATTGTCATTTTTACAGCAAACGGTGCTATAAAAATACACTGATTACTGTGAAAATGACACTGGCAGTGAAGGGGTTAACTTGTAGGGGGCTCTAAAGGGGTTAAGTGTTCCCTAATGTGTGTTTCTTACTGTAGGGGGCATGGCTGGGCGTGTGGCATCACTGATCGTCGTTCCCTATGACAGGGAACAGACGATCAGTGACAGGCTCACTAGGAAGCATGGGGAGAGGTTTGTTTACACTTGCCTCTCCCCAATCTTCAGCTCTGTGACCCTGTCGCGGGATACTGGCGGCGAGCGGGTGCGGTCACGGAGCTCAGGACCGGGTCGCGAGCGCGACTCACGGCTTGGCTTCTTAAAGGGGACGTACCTGTACGTCCATATGCCCAGCTGTGCCATTCTGCCAATGTATTTAGTCGTGCGGCGGTCCTTAACTGGTTAATTGAGAACCCTGGGTACCTACAAAAGAGCAGATAGGCAAGTTAACTAGGATGGTATAAAGAATGGAGGGAATGGTGGGAAAGAAAATGTATACTACAGCGGGTCTTAAAAATACCTTCAGTAACAGTAGAATTCATTCCGCATATAACATTTAGGGGTCCATTTAAAAAAAAAATTGCTGTGCAAATGTCTGAAACATGTACCCAGCTGTCACATAGTCTGAAGGACCGTGAACTGGCCCTTTGCATAAAAAGTTTGGACACCCCTGGTTTCATATTAATTTACTTTGCAAAGTTTTCCCTTCATAAATCATGCTGCTTGCTAATACTGCCTGTTTTTTTGTTTCTTTTTAAAGATAAAGTGAAGTCATTCCGATCTGCTTTACAAGAGGAGGAGCATGCCAGCAAACAAATACACCCCAAGAGGCCCCGAGCCCTTTAAAGAAAGGTTTTAATGAAGGATCACCTTGAGAACTTTCCACTGTAAAATAACCTTCTTCTCAAACTGTGGCCGTATGAACCCAATTACTTGAAACATGAAGTACACTTTTATACTGTCAGTGGAAATGTCCTCCTCTGTCACTTGAATGAATTCCTGTTTTGGGCAGACCACTACACTGACGTCTAGGCAAGCGTCAATCCCAGACGGCACAAACCTATCAATAGGGGCTGCGAGGCACTTTGTCCAGATTCCTTCATTTTTCATGTTTTTAGTTCTCTGTCTGTCTGTGTCCTTTTTTTGTTCAGTTTTTTTTTTTTATATATATATTTTTTTTTAATAAATATGTTTAATACTGTGTACTAAAAGGGTATACACCATTTTATTGTTTTTGTTTCATTACGGGATTTCATCATGCTGCAGAAATCAACTGTGCGGTTTTAAGCTACTTGCATGCCTGCATTTCATCCGTGTTTGTACAGATGGCGATATTACATGAATTAGCTGTGCACACCTCCTGCGTGCCTTTATCAAGGCGATACTGACTTTTATTTTTTATTTTTTTTATCTTTAGGTTTTATTTTAATTTTATATATTTTTTTCAGTATGCACAGCCTTAACTTAATAATAAAACTATTCCTTGTTCCTCTATGTAAAATAATTTATAATATCTGTATTGTTTTCAGTTTTAGGATGTGCCATACAAGCATACAGAGATGACGCTGTATAAAAGGAGTAGGGAACATGTGGCTCTCAAAGTACCAGATAGTAAATATGTCGTACAGACCTTGAAAGTCTACAATCTGCTAGCAGGAGTATGCAGTCCAGTATTTTGGGTCGTCGGCGTATAACATTGATGTCAAAAAGTTATTTTGGTAGCTAGAACATTTTATGAATGTAGATACTGGCTTTTGAAAGATTAAAGTGGTTGTATACCCAAAAAAAAAAACCCTGCAAGACAAAGGCATAATGAGCTAGTATGACGAGCATACTAGCTCATTATGAATTACTTGCCTCAAATCAAAGCCCCCGCAGCGACCCTCGTTCCTCTCAGCCGCCGCCATGGTACCCGGAGTGACTTCTGGGTATTGCCGCTCCGGATCGGCGATGGCGTCACTCCCGCGCATGCGTGCGCAACCGGCACGATCCCTGCGCATTCCCGGCACTTTCCCATCGAAGACCCAGCACGCGCAGTGCGCATGCGCCGTAGACATCGGTGCCTGATTTTCTGCAAATATCTCCTTAACCATATAGGTTAAGGAGATATTGCAAGCGCCTACAGGTAAGCCTTAATGTAGGCTTACCTGTAGGTGCAAATAGTATCAGAGGGTATACAACCGCTTTAATGTATGCCCTGGTTCATCTACCACTTATTGGAGGGTATAAGACGGCTTGAAGCCAGTTCAGCAGCGCCTTTGTTATTGCATTGAGTCCTGGGTGTGAAATAGAATGGCTCATACGTGCCCTCCACCTCTTCTCCGTCTGTGTGCCTCCAAGCTGCTCTGCATTTTAATGAGCACTGTTACCAGTTTCAATAATTGCAGGTTAAAGCACTGCTTGCTTGCAGTGGATTTGCTTTCCATACATAACTTTTTATTTATTTTTTATAAAAAAAAAAATAATAAAAACTTGCAATGTGCCTGTGAAGTGGCGAGTGTGACTACTTCAGAAGAACAATTTCTTTTGCAGTCTCCTCCCTCCTTGCATATCCTAGATCTATTCTCTCAGGGAGTTTCTGTGCTGGCCCAGCTCCCTCTCCCCTTACCTCTCTAAATAGCCTTTTATGTAGCAGCTTGAGAAGAGGGAAATTACTGTAGTAATGGCAAACCTTGGCACCCCAAATGTTTCGGAACTACATTTCTCATGATCATGCACTAGGCAGTGTATTTGAGCATCATGGGAAATGTAGTTCCAAAACATCTGGGGTGCCAAGGTTCGCCATCACTGCTATAGAGTATCACTTGAGTGACAGCATTGAGTCTATTGACATCACATGCAAGCTTGCTGTGCCCAGCAGCAGTCTCTGAGCTTTTGCATGCCTACTCAAGGGAGGATTTTACAGGTAAATAACCTGCCTAACATGTTAAATGTTCACATAATCGTATGGGAAGATTGTTCAAATGAATGGTCTGATGACAGGAACTCTCTATCATTCAGGCTGTTGTCTGCCCAGCCAGGTCGTTACTCCCATCATATCTAATGGTACAACGGATAGTAATGCTTAAGCACAATTTTGCAACTTTGACATGTTAGAAAAACCATACATATCACAACTGCTTTTTCAGGACAAATTAGGCTTTCGTTTGGTGGTAAATTGTAATGGATATCTCCGTTTAAGCTGTATGGTTCTTGTTACTACCATAACCTTCCACCAAAGAACAACCCAAAATAAATTTTCCTCCTGATGATCACAACAATACCGCTTATGTTTGTTGTTTGCACCCGCAGTACAGCCCAGCAGGGCTGTCTTAATGAGAGGGCACACCTGGGCACCGCCCAGGGGCCCCAACTGCATAGGGGGCCCCTGCACTTTCCCCAAAGCAGCTGGTCCTTGAGCCCACACTGCCCTGAAAATGGGGGCCCCTGAGAGTGATGGATGCAAAGGGGAGGCAGTCTACCTCCTACCTACTTAATGTCTGTTTACCTGCACTGTCATCATTGTAGGGGCCCCAGAGCATTACTTTGCCCAGGGGCCCATGATGCTGTTAAGACGGCCCTGCAGCCCAGAAACAATAGTGCGCATTTTGCTTTATTTTTTTATCCTACCTAAAACACACTGACACTTGTACTACCGTATTTATCGGTGTATAACACACACCCTAACTTTAAGAGGGAGGTTTCAGGAAAAAAACTTTCCACAGCCCCCTGTGTATAACACGCAGGCACAGTTTACCCTCTATTTTCAGGGTAAAAAAGTGAGTGTTATACGCCAATAAATACAGTAATTAAAAAAAAAATGTTTTGTTTAAATTCTACCCAAAATATGCTGGCATTGACCTTTTAATCCTTACTTGACCCAAACACTAACCCTGTAACTGACCTAGATTAAACCTTGATCTAGGTTTTTTTCTCTCTCTGCAAGGATCTTTTCTTTCCATTCACAGAGGAACACAGGCTGATTATTGTGACAGCCAATCAAATGCCATCACAGCAATCAGGTGACCTGGAGCCGGGAGTTTCAGGTCCTGATTGTTAGTGCAGAACCCAGGTGCTCCCCCTGAGACCTCGGTCCTCCTGAGTCAGCGCGCTCCCAGCACAGAGACAGATATGCACATATGTGGCCGCACTGTATAAACTTCTAAATACCTTTTTCTCATCAGCTGTCTGAGCAGTCTTGTGACTTCTATCAGTGTCCAGAAGAGCACTTGGTAAAGCTTGTAGGAGGAGTTTTCATTCTCCCCTGATTGTAGAATGAGGCTGCAGGACTCTTGATACTCTGTCTGGCCCTGTGTTTATCACACGCACTCTCCCAAGGAAACAAAAAAAAACTCTCTAGCAATAAGCACCAAACTGAGCATGTGCAGTTGCCCCCAATGAGATGGCTTGGGGACAGTGCAAAAAGGGAGGATCGAAGAAGACGGGATCAAACGCCCTTTTTACACAATGTACAGGATTAACCCCTTAGGTTCCACAATGAGTATAACGAGCATGCTTTACTGCATAGGCAGATCTATTTTACTGTTGTGGGTTTTATAACACTATAAGGGCATTGCTTTGTTCACTTCAAACGACATGACAGTAGCTCTCTATTTTTGAAACTCTAAAGCACAAGTTCACACGACTACACTTTGCTTTGCTTAACCACTCGTCTACCACATATTTTCTGCGGCAGGTCGGCTCTATTGCGTGAAATCAGGTACCTATACGTCATTTAGTGCAATAGCCACTGGGTGGCGTGTGCCTGGAGGCGTGACTGCGCTAATTGGACACGGGATGGCAATCGGCAGGTTCGGCGGACCCGATGTCCACCAGGCACCCGCGATCATTCATCCGAGAGGGTGAACGGCGATCTGCCTGTGTAAACAAGGCAGATCTCCTTCATCCCTGTCAGAACGGCGATCTTGTGTTCCTGCTAAGCAGGAACACTGATCTGTCTTCATCCAGTCAGACCATTTCCCACCAAAAAAGCACCAGCAAGGAGCACACTTAATCGTTTGATTGCCCCTGATGTTAACCCCTTCCCGTGTCATTGGTACAAAAACTGCATATTTTATAGCACTGATCACTTTAAAAATCACTGGTCCCCAAAAAAGTGTCAGGTGTCCCACTTTGTCCACCGCAATGTCATCCCACTAAAAATCGCCACCATTAATGGTAAAAAAACACAAATAAAAATATCCCATAGTTTGTAGACGCTTTTGCGCAAACCAATCAATATATGCTTATTTGGATTTTTTTACAGAAAATATGTAGCTGAATACATATTGGCCTAAATTGTTTTATAGCAGAAAGTAAAAAATATTGTTGTTTTTTTATTCTAAAATTGTCACTGGGAAGAAAAGGACATCGATTTTGTTTGGGTACAATGGCGCACGACCGCAGAATTTTCAAAGTAACACAGTGCCGTATTGCAAAAAATGGCCTGGTCTTTAAGGGGGTAAAACTTTCCAGGGCTGAAGTGTTAAAAGAGTTATTGTTTTGGTACCATTAGAGAAGCTTCACTTCCAGTTTCAGAGATGCAACATGTAGCAGCGGGGGAGTTCCATGTACTGACATCGGATTGTTACACCGGGGGAGTTCCATGTACTGACATCGGATTGTTACACCGGGGGAGTTCCATGTACTGACATCGGATTGTTATTACATCGGAGCCTTCTGCGCGCTTCATTTTTTTTCCGGTTTGCTGGGTGTACCAGACTTTAGGAACACTGGCTTTGAGGATATTTGTAATGAACATTTTGAAATTTAAGTGGATGGGATAAAATGTGATTTTACTGGTATACTGAACAAGCTAGAATATTTGTAGGGCAGGTCTATTCTTTACTATTCATATTCAGGGAAAGTGAATTCAGCCATACTCTGTTCAGTTGGGGTAGGCAGAGGAAGTGCTTGACATTCATGAATCCTGATTTAAAAAGTGAACGTTTTAAATGTTAAATTTTTTCAAATATGCTCTTTACCCCTATGAATGTTTTTTATTGGTGGGTTTTTTTTTTCTGATTTTTGTACCAGTGTCCTGTTAAAGACTTATGCCCCATATACATGAGCGGAATTTCCGCCAGCAAAAGTCTGATGTGATGTATGCTCCATCAGACTTTTGCTGTCGGAATTTCCACCAGCAAAAGTTTGAGAGCAGGTTCTTAATGTTTCTGATGGAAAATCCGTTTGTATGTAAAAAAAACACGCATGCTCAGAAGCATTGAACTACTTTTTCTCGCCTCGTTGTAGTGTTGTACGTCACCGCATTCTTAACGCTTGAAAGTTCAGAAAACGTTTGTGTGACCGTGTGTATGCAAGCCAAGCTTGAACGAAATTCCATCAGAAAAACTGTCCAACTTTTTTCCGATGGAAATTCCGCTTGTGTGTACATGGCATTAGGCTATTGAAAATGCACTTTTACCACTGCCCTCTTTCTGGAAAAGTAGTTTATACCCATTTTAATGCTGCAAAGGCTCTTGAAAACCAAACTTGCTGTAAAGCAATTCCATTTGCTCCATGTTTGGAAGGATGACAGGGTCTGAGCACTGCCAGCATTGAGACATCTACCTCCGTTCTCCTTTTTTATGCTCATGTGTTTGAAGAATCAGACAGAGAACATTGCCTCTCCCTAAAGCCTTGTACACACGGTATAATTGTTGGCCAACCGAGCCTCTGATTTTTGTCAAAGGGGCACGTGCCAGGATCTTGTCTTGCATACTAACGGTACACAATTGTCATGCCACAAACACGAACGTAGTGACGTACTACGAGGAATTTCAGCTCTTGCGCAACACCTTTTGGGCACCTTCTGTTAATTTCGTGTTTGGTGATCATTGATTACGATAATGCGTGTTTGTACTTTCGACTTTTGTGTGACGGATTTGTGTACTGACATTGTCTGCCGAAAATTTACTAGTCTGTCATCCAACCTGAAAGTTGCACAACAATTGTCAAATATAGTGTACTAACGGTAAGATTTTAGGACACTGTTATTCCTCTTCAAAGTGCCAGCGTATATCGTCATGAGCCAGTCCGGAAGTGGTTAAACCAAAACAATCTATATTACATTGAAGTGCAGACTTTCAGCTTTAATTCAAGGGGTTGAACATAAATATCAAGTACAAATTTTAGGAACTGCAACCATTTTTATACACTGCTCCCTGCCCACTTGTGAAGGCCTCTCTTGATTGTAGACTTTGACAATGATACGTCTACCTCCTGGAGAGTGTCTCGCTTGTCTGGATGTTGTGAATAGAGAGGATCCTGCGATCATCCACCACTGTTTTGTCTTCCGTGGATGCCCAGGCCTTTTTATGTTGCTGAGCTCACCAGTGCATTCCTTTTACCTAAGGGCTCTTTCACACTGAGCGGATCCGTATTGATCCGCTCCGTTAGCCCGTTTGGCTCATCGGGGATTCCTCCGTTAATCCCCGCTGAGCTGTCGGCGGACAGGGCGGTCCCCGCACACTGCAGAGACCACCCTGTCTCTCCTCCGCTCTCCCCTATGGGGAATCGGATGAATACGGACCGTGTGTCCGTATTCATCCGATCCGTTCCGCCGGACGGAAGGAAAATAGGGTTTTCTTCCGTCTGCAAAAGCGGATCTTTGCGGACGTTAGCGGATGCATCATCCGCTAACGTCTGCAATCCCATAGGGATACATTACAAGTCCGTAAACGGACTTGTAATAAACGGACCGTTTGTCCGTGTGTGTGAAAGG
This sequence comes from Rana temporaria, assembly GCF_905171775.1. Taxonomy (NCBI): domain Eukaryota; kingdom Metazoa; phylum Chordata; class Amphibia; order Anura; family Ranidae; genus Rana; species Rana temporaria. Next base: position 85,306,963 of record NC_053489.1, read on the forward strand.
GCCCTTAGAATCAACTCCAGATATTTTACCTGCTTAATTGATGAAGAAATAACTAAGGGGTAGCCCACACCTGGCCATGAAACGGCTTTTGATTCAATCGTCAAATTACTTTTGGTCCCTTGAAAAAGGAGGAGATAGCTATTAAGAGCTGTAATTCCTAAACCCTTCCTAAGGTTTAATTTGAGGGTATGTACATCCAAATCGGAGAGTGTGCACTTTAAGCCCATTTTATAACTATAGCTTAAATGTTTTGGTAAACACCTCAAAAAAAAATTGTGCCCGTGTCCAAATATATATGGCTTTAATGATTTCACACCCTCCCTGGTGGAAGGTAATACTGGAGTTTAAATCCCTGCACAGCATCCTTGGTAAGTGGAAAAGGTTTTCTTTTCCAGAGAGCCTCTTTAAAAATCATTTTTTATAGAATTTGCAGTTGAAGACAGAGCCCAATACTGTTGGCCATCTTTCTTTGGTTTTGCCCATGTCTTAACTTCTTTAGGAGCCTTAATGTAAAAGACTGTTAACTATCCATTGTAACGAAGTGTTTAAATATAGGTACAAGGCTTTATAGTGCCTTTTTTCACAAGACCTAAATAAAGTAGCTTAGACATTATTCTAGAATAGTAGATATTAAGCAATTGCTATGCTCTGAAGCACTTTAATACATGGGAGCAATGGTTTTCAGGGTGTTCAAGATAATGTAAGGGGATATCTCTTTATATCAGGTAGGCTTGGGCTTTCAGGAAATGGAAAACCTCAACTTGCTCTGTTTATAGACCAGCAAAAAGGGGTCACTTAAAGCGGCGTACCACACAAATGGAACTTCCGCTTTTTCGGATCCCCCCCATGTCACATTTGGCACCTTTTAGGAGGGAGGGGGAGCAGATACCTGTGCAATCCAGGTATTTGCTCCCACTTATGGACATACATCACCGCAGTATCCTTGGCGATCTACGCCATGTCCGGCCTCTCCTCTGTCTCCCCCACTGTCTTCTGGGAGACACACCGGTCCCAGAAAACAGCAGGGACCAGTGAAATCGCACAGCGTGACTCGCACATGCACAGTAGGGAAACAAAAAGAGAACCCGCAAGGCTTCACTTTCTGATTCCCTTACCGAAGATGGCGGCGCCTCCACCCGAGAGCCGAAGAACAGATTGGCTTCAGGTGCCGACATCACAGGCGCCCTGGACAGGTAAGTGTCCATATATTAGAAGTCAGCAGCTGCAGTATTTGTAGCGGAACTCCGCTTTAACAGAAAAGACACCTGTCACCGGAAAAATGCATAGGCTGTCTTTGCTGCCCTTCTAAATAAATCTATTTGCCTGGCTGTCTGATACCAATACCACTTGTGTACACAGATATTAATTATGGTGCGCTTTCTACTCTGATTTTTTTCTCTCCGTTCTATTCATGCACAAGGACTAACTAATCGGTTACTGTATTCTATACCACTTGTGGTGTAGTGTATTCCACCATACACTACAAGCTAGGACACCAAGTTGGGATTCAGTGGTCTCATGTAGATCTTACACCATGTAGCCAGTGAAGTCAGAACTTCAAGATGATTAGCATGGCAACCGGAAAACTAAATTTCTGTATTTCTTTCACGACAAATTCCCTTTAAAAAAAAAATCTTGCATGCCGCTGTTATTTTGTTCCCTTTGCTGCATTCTACTACTACATTAGTGATTATTTTTGTTGAATAGGAGCTGATTACCGAATCTAAGTAGGTTCTCAATGATCTTAATCGGTGCAAGTGAAGGACTTTTTTTTGCCAAGTCTTTGTTATATGGATTGCAAAAAATTCTGGTAGTTTTGATGAGCTGCATGTCACCTGCCCTTCTTGTAAAAATAAGACATCTGCAATTTCCATCTTTTCTCTTTTAAAAATGCACATTTTAAATGCTGGTTGTATAATTAACATTTTTTTTATTGATTTCCTTTTTATATGTATAAATAAGATGATATACAGAGCTATTAATGAAGTGTTGCAGCAGAGGCTGCATTGACAGAATGATGGCTCTTTATTCCTGTTGTCCGCCATGTTTTCTTTCCTGAGCCCTGAAAGACTTTATAATGTATGCTATTAGAGAGTATGTTCCTGTGTACATTTCATAAAACCAGATTCCTTACCAATGACTATTGAAATATGTAAAGAATACAATCACTGCCTTATGTTCCAAATGTTAACTTATGCTTTTAGCAAAAAAAGTTAACAATAAACAGAACTATGTTGGCAATTGTGCATTATATGGTTCTGTGTTTAATGCCGCTGTAAACCATTTCTCATTGGAGCATTTGTGGAGTGCCTGTTAGCTGTGTGAGCATCCATATACAGAAATGTACTCCAATATAAAAGAGTAAGTCCAGTTGATGATGTCAACACCACCACATCCCCTAATGTATAAAATAAGTAATCGAGTAGAAATAGTGGGACTTTAGAGGTGTTGAGACTTTCTATTAGAGTAATACAAACGACATGATTATTAAAAAATCACATTTATTAGAAAATTTGTTAAAAGGAGTTTGGGGTAACCATTCCCCCTAAAATCATGAATTAAACAGACACTAGCCCCATGATAATGGAGCACTGCCCTTCCTTTCAATAGTGTGGTACTTCATGGTGAAACAGAACTAAAACTATTAGGATTATAATTTTCAACCAGAGGTAGACAAAGGAGGGTTTTTGCAGCGCTTTATCCCAATGTGTTTTGCATTAAATGCTTTTTTTTTTAGGGGTACATGGGGTGCTCCGAAGTATGGTGGACAATATGCAAAGTAGAGCAATGTCAACCCGCCCCCCCCCCCCCCCAAAGGGTTCAGGTAAGTCAAAGGTTGCAACACTAGGTGCAGTTTGGAGTATTAATGGTGTTCTATGGTTAGAATGGTGCAGGAGAGCATTTCAGGCGTCCCAATCCACACCCACAAGGGGACACACAGTCCTATGTCTACTCCTCACCAGTGGCACATTGGTCTGTGTCTTCGAGTCATTCAAACGACCCAGCTTGAATCCTTTCAGTATTGGGCTAACCTTCAACACAGATGGAAACGGGCATGGTCAGCCCTCAATGCTGTGAAGCAAAACAGCTCACTTTATTATTATGGCGCTGGTGTCTTTCAAATTCGTGTTTATAGGGGAATTGTTACCCCAAATTCCTTTTTACGCATTTTTGAATAAGTGTGATTTTCTTTTTAAAAATGATGTATGTATTACTGTGATAGAAGGTCTCAACTCCTCTAAGGTCCCATTATGCCTACTCTATTGCTACTTTTAGAAACTGTACTCAAGGTGCATCCAACAAACAAAACACTGCTGTCTTTCAAAACAGATTGAAGTTTTTTATTATTGTACAGGACATAGGCTGGATATAGCGTACATAGACCCTGGGTTGTAGACTGCTACCTTCAGATGACTGGATGCTGGCAAAAGTTCAGGAGAATATTTGTGCTGTTGAAGGCTTACATAGTAATCAATCTGCTCATAGTGACGATGTTTACTTGCACTGGAGCAGGACCCTAGTTTAACAGTCTCTACATCCGGTTCTAGCTCAGAAATGTCTGACAAAGGCAGTTTTCTCTGCAACTATGTCAGACTTTTTTTTGGACAACTAACTTTCTAAATACAACCATCACTGTCTAGAGCAGGATTTTGCAACTGGAGTGCCAAGGCTACACCTTGGTCTCAGCGATACTCATGCATTAATACTCCTGTGCACTGCGAGAAGAGAGGGAGCACAGCCCTCATGGCTCTCTCCTCTTCCTCCTCCCTGCAGCCATGTACTATTGCCAGCAAAGCAGAAAGCTGTAGAACCGCCCACTCATGTCCTACCAACTGATGATGTAATCGGTTGTTAAGGGCATGTTCGGCAGCACTACAGTGTTCTGTTTTGCTGGTAATAGCGCATATAGCTGCAGCAGGAGAGAGCATGCGGGCTGTGCTCTTTCTCATCAGAGTCGCAGTGCATGGGAGTTAAGGATTGGACTACTTCCCCTATCGCCTCCCACACTGCTCCTGTACAGGCAGCATAAATTGTGGGTGGGGGCGGAGTGAGGAGGAAGCACAGCCCACATTTGTGCAAGGGGGATTTAAAGAGATTGTGCTGGGATGGGGGGTGTTGGAGCAGGGTTTGTGCTAGAAGTGAGGATTTGGGAGCAGGGAGGAATGGTCTATGCTAGAGGGGGGATTTGGAGAATGGTTTATGCTGGGGGGAATTTGGGGCATGGTCTATGCTGGGGGGTGGATTTTAGGGGGTTGTGCTAGAAGTGATTTGGGAGCAGGGGGAACTTGGAGGGAGAAGAGTATCAGTCTAAGGTCACTGAACTCTGCAGAACAGACTGCAGTTTAGGACTTTTTCACACCAGGTGCAGTTAGGTAACACTTGAGAAATATCATGTTTTTCTGTAGCGCACTAAAATGTGCTGCATTTTGCAGTTGCATGTGGGTGCCATTATTTCTTAATGACCCCCATGCATCTAACAAATGTGTGTGCGTTCATTAAAATATGAACAGCCCTCAGACTGGTGTGCCCCGGGCATTGTGCACAGTTATAAAGGGTTCCTTGACTGAAGAAAAACTGCAAAGTGTGCTCCTTTCTGGGACAGTACCTTAAGCAACAGTCGGTGGTAGGCTGCAATTTGCTTGCCAAACCACAGGAAATCAGACCAGGGATATGAACCAGCAGTATCCTGTCTTCCAGAATCAAACCTTAGTGGAGGACTTGCAGACACTGCCTGCTCTCTTACTTTTTTTTGTTGAGCAAAGGATGGATCCCATGAAGCCGCACATCAATGGAACACCCACTAGTATTGGAATAAATGTCAGTCTCCGCCCCCTTACTTTTTACTTACATTTCCCATGATGCTCATGCACTCTGCAGTGAAGTTGAGCATCATGGGAAATGTAGTTCCAAAACATCTGGGAGGCCAAGGTTCGCCATCACTGCCCTAGAACAAGTCATGAAACATCTTTCTGGGGTGGCTTTCTAGCAATATACTGTACACAGAATCTTATTGCTAAAAGCCTAGCTGTCTCCTCACACATATGCTTTTTGAAGGAGGACATCTGTTGGGTAAAACACTTGACAAGTTAATTAAAGATGTCTCAGGAGGAAAATATTGTTTTCCACAACTGACGGATTCCTAACCCCTCCTTCCTTCCTTGTGGGCTCCTATCTCCTAAAAAACAAGAGAGCCCCATCACTCTCATTAGATTTCATCTTCAAAGCCAAAACTCAATGCTTTCCTTCAGGGCAAGACTTGGAACACAAACCCTCCTTCACATTCTTCCTGTTACAGTTAGACTTTCCTTCTGTGGGGTCACAGATGTCTCAGACCTGTGTTCAATTGGAGGTTTCAACTGAATCTGAAAGAACACTCTCTTGGGGTTTAAAATGGTTTCTCATGGTCAAAATGGCCCATGGGTGCTAGAGGGTCAAAACTGCAGTTGGGCTCTCAAGGTTAAATGGCCCTCAGGGCCCAGAGCCCACCATCCCCTAGACATAAACAAACAGGTAATCCTAACAGTGAGGGCGCAGTCCCACTGCAAGAAAAAAAGTCTTCTGTGCTTCCTGGAGTTCAGATACAAGCCTTAAAGCGGGAGTTTACCCTAAAAAAACATTTTAAGATTAGATTCATGCTCGGGTAGTTTTTTTAAAAACGAAGCAGTACTTACCGTTTTAGAGAGTGATCTTCTCCGCCGCTTCCGGGTATGGTCTTCGGGACTTGGCGTTCCTTCTTGATTGACATGCTTCCGACGGTTGCATCTATCGCGTCACGGGTAGCCGAAAGAAGCCGAACGTCGGTGCGGCTCTATACGGCGCCTGCGCACAGACGTTCGGCTACTTTCGGAAAATCGTGACACGATAGATGCGACCGTCGGAAGACTGTCAATCAAGAAGGAACGCCCAGTCCCGCAGCCCATACCCGGAAGCGGCGGAGAAGATGTATCTCTAAAACGGTAAGTACGGCTTTGATTTAAAAAAAACTACCCCATTCCCCTTGACAAAATGAGCATGAATCTAATCTTAAAAATTGTCATTTCTGGGTGAACCGCCACTTTAAGTCAACAAAATACTTACTTTAAATTCCTGACTAAACAAAATCCCCCCTCATCCCTGCATCATTGCTCCCCTCTTAATTCTGCAGCTCACATTGGAAAGGATACAATAAGGACTTGTTTATACTTAGTTAGAGAAATCAACAAAAATCGTTCGAGGTGCAAAGAAAAACCCACGAATAACTGCAGGTGAAATACAAGACTCTTGGAAAACGTGGTGTGGCTCTTTCAAGATGCACAATAAGGAGGAACTTGAAGAAAGAGGGGCTGCATGGTTGAGTCGCCAGAAAAAAGCCATTACTACGCAAATGCCACAAAGTAGCTATTTACAGACCAATTAGCCTAACATCAATAGTATGTAAGCTCTTAGGCGATAAGGGACTATATACAAGATTTTAATAATGAGAACGGTATCATTAGCAGTAATCAGCATGGATTCATAAAGAATCGTTCTTGCCAAACCAATCTATTAACCTTCTATGAGGAGTTGAGTTGCCACTAGATAAAGGAAGGCCCATAGATGTGGTGTATCTGGATTTTGCAAAAGCATCTGACACAGTTATCCATATATGTTTACTGTACAAAATATATATAGGGTGAGTGCATGGATTGAAAACTGGCTACAAGGGCGAGTTCAGAGGGTGGTGATAAATGGGGAGTACTCAGAATGGTCAGGGTGAGTCCCTCAGGGTTCTGTGCTGGAACCAATCCTATTTAATTTGTTCTTAACCACTTGCCGCCCGCCAATGACAAATTGACGTCGGCAAAGTGGTTGTAGAATCCTGACTAGTGTTGAGCGGAATACGCCATATTCGATTTTGCGATATATAGCCGAAGCTAAAATCGAATATTCGTGATATTTTATAAAAAAAAAAATCGCGAATTTATTGCGAACATTTTGCGATTTTTTTTTTTTTTTTTTTTTTTTTTTTTTTTTGGTGATTGGCTCTGATGCAAAAGAAGGGCGGAGAAAGTATTCTCGAATATTCGGAAATAGAATATTCAGAATATTTTATCGAAATTTCGCAAATGCGAAATTGATTGCGAGATTTTGACAACTCTGATTGGCTCTGATGCAAAAAAAGGGTGGAGAAAGTATTCGCGAATATTCTATTTCCGAATATTCGCGAATACTTTCTCCACCCTTCTTTTGCATCAGAGCCAATCAGAGTTCTCCTACCACAGTTGTCAAAATATTTCACAACATTTTTTTTTTTGATAAAATATTCCGAATATTCTATTTCCGAATATTCGCGAATACTTTCTCCGCCCTTCTTTTGCATCAGAGCCAATCACCAAAAAGAAAAAAAAAAAAAAAATTCTATATACTCTATATACAGACAGGAAAAAGTATTCATACCCCTCTATACACAGGAAAAAGTATTCACACCCCTCTATACACAGAGACAGGAAAAAGTATTCATACCCCTCTATACACAGAGACAGGAAAAAGTATTCATACCCCTCTATACACAGAAAAAAGTATTCATACCCCTCTATACACAGAGGCAGGAAAAAGTATTCATACCCCTCTATAGGCAGAGACAGGAAAAAGTATTCATACCCCTCTATAGACAGAGACAGGAAAAAGTATTCATACCCCTCTATATACAGACAGGAAAAAGTATTCATACCCCTATATACAGACAGGAAAAAGTATTCATACCCCTCTATACACAGGAAAAAGTATTCATACCCCTCTATACACAGGAAAAAGTATTCATACCCCTCTATACACATAGACAGGAAAAAGTATTCACACCCCTCTATAGACAGAGACCGGAAAAAGTATTCATACCCCTCTATATACAGACAGGAAAAAGTATTCATACCACTCTATACACAGGAAAAAGTATTCATACCCCTATATACACAGGAAAAAGTATTCATACCCCTCTATACACAGGAAAAAGTATTCATACCCCTCTATACACAGAGATAGGAAAAAGTATTCATACCCCTCTATACACAGAGACAGGAAAAAGTATTCATACCCCTCTATACACACGAAAAAGTATTCATACCCCTCTATACACAGAGACAGGAAAAAGTATTCATACCCCTCTATACACAGGAAAAAGTATTCATACCCCTCTATACACAGAGACCGGAAAAAGTATTCATACCCCTCTATAGGCAGAGACAGGAAAAAGTATTCATACCCCTCTATAGACAGAGACAGGAAAAAGTATTCATACCCCTCTATATACAGACAGGAAAAAGTATTCATACCCCCTATATACAGACAGGAAAAAGTATTCATACCCCTCTATACACAGGAAAAAGTATTCATACCCCTCTATACACAGGGAAAAGTATTCATACCCCTCTATACACATAGACAGGAAAAAGTATTCACACCCCTCTATAGACAGAGACCGGAAAAAGTATTCATACCCCTCTATATACAGACAGGAAAAAGTATTCATACCACTCTATACACAGGAAAAAGTATTCATACCCCTATATACACAGGAAAAAGTATTCATACCCCTCTATACACAGGAAAAAGTATTCATACCCCTCTATACACAGAGATAGGAAAAAGTATTCATACCCCTCTATACACAGAGACAGGAAAAAGTATTCATACCCCTCTATACACAGGAAAAAGTATTCATACCCCTCTATACACAGAGACCGGAAAAAGTATTCATACCCCTCTATACACAGAGACCGGAAAAAGTATTCATACCCCTCTATACACAGAGACCGGAAAAAGTATTCACACCCCTCTATAGACAGAGGCAGGAAAAAGTATTCATACCCTCTATAGACAGAGACCGGAAAAAGTATTCACACCCCTCTATAGACAGAGGCAGGAAAAAGTATTCATACCCTCTATAGACAGAGGCAGGAAAAAGTATTCATACCCCTCTATACACAGAGACCAGAAAAAGTATTCATACCCCTCTATACACAGAGACCGGAAAAAGTATTCATACCCCTCTATACACAGAGACCGGAAAAAGTATTCACACCCCTCTATAGACAGAGGCAGGAAAAAGTATTCATACCCTCTATAGACAGAGACCGGAAAAAGTATTCACACCCCTCTATAGACAGAGGCAGGAAAAAGTATTCATACCCTCTATAGACAGAGGCAGGAAAAAGTATTCATACCCCTCTATACACAGAGACCAGAAAAAGTATTCACACCCCTCTATAGACAGAGGCAGGAAAAAGTATTTATACCCCTCTATACACAGAGACCGGAAAAAGTATTCACACCCCTCTATAGACAGAGGCAGGAAAAAGTATTCATACCCCTCTATAGACAGAGGCAGGAAAAAGTATTCATACCCCTCTATACACAGAGGCAGGAAAAAGTATTCATACCCCTCTATACACAGGAAAAAGTATTCATACCCCTCTGTAGACAGAGACCGGAAAAAGTATTCATACCCCTCTATACACAGAGACAGGAAAAAGTATTCATACCCCTCTATAGACAGGAAAAAGTATTCATACCCCTCTATAGACAGGAAAAAGTATTCATACCCCTCTATAGACAGGAAAAAGTATTCATACCCCTCTATACACAGGAAAAAGTATTCATACCCCTCTATACACAGAGACAGGAAAAAGTATTCATACCCCTTTATAGACAGAGACAGGAAAAAGTATTCATACCCCTCTATAGACAGGAAAAAGTATTCATACCCCTCTATAGACAGAGACAGGAAAAAGTATTCATACCCGGAAATCGGGTATTCGCGAATACAGTTGTCAAAATATTTCACAACATTTTTTTTTATAAACTTTTTCCTGTGTATAGAGAGGTATGAATACTTTTTCCTGTGTATAGAGGGGTATGAATACTTTTTCCTGTCTCTGTCTATAGAGGGGTATGAATACTTGTTCCTGTCTCTGTCTATAGAGGGGTATGAATACTTTTTCCTGTCTCTGTCTATAGAGGGGTATGAATACTTTTTCCTGTCTCTGTGTATAGAGGGGTATGAATACTTTTTCCCGCCTCTGTGTATAGAGGGGTATGAATACTTTTTCCTGTCTCTGTGTATAGAGGGGTATGAATACTTTTTCCTGTCTCTGTCTATAGAGGGGTATGAATACTTTTTCCTGTCTCTGTGTATAGAGGGGTATGAATACTTTTTCCTGTGTATAGAGGGGTATGAATACTTGTTCCTGTCTCTGTCTATAGAGGGGTATGAATACTTTTTCCTGTCTCTGTGTATAGAGGGGTATGAATACTTTTTCCTGTCTCTGTCTATAGAGGGGTATGAATACTTTTTTCTTTCTATAGAGGGGTATGAATACTTTTTCCTGTCTGTATATAGAGGGGTATGCATACTTTTTCCCGCCTCTGTGTATAGAGGGGTATGAATACTTTTTCCTTTCTCTGTCTATAGAGGGGTATGAATACTTTTTCCTGTCTCCGTGTATAGAGGGGTATGAATACTGTTTCCTGTGTATAGAGGGGTATGAATACTTTTTCCTGTCTCTGTATATAGAGGGGTATGAATACTTTTTCCTGTCTCTGTCTATAGAGGGGTATGAATACTTTTTCCTGCCTCTGTCTATAGAGGGGTATGAATACTTTTTCCTGTCTCTGTCTATAGAGGGGTATGAATACTTTTTCCTGTCTCTGTCTATATAGGGGTATGAATACCTTTTCCTGTCTCTGTGTATAGAGGGGTATGAATACTTTTTCCTGTGTATAGAGGGGTATGAATACTTTTTCCTGTCTATAGAGGGGTATGAATACTTTTTCCTGTCTGTATATAGAGGGGTATGAATACTTTTTCCTGTCTCTGTGTATAGAGGGGTATGAATACTTTTTCCTGTCTATAGAGGGGTATGAATACTTTTTCCGGTCTCTGTGTATAGAGGGGTATGAATACTTTTTCCTGTCTATAGAGGGGTGTGAATACTTTTTCCTGTCTCTGTGTATAGAGGGGTATGAATACTTTTTCCTGTCTCTGTGTATAGAGGGGTATGAATACTTTTTCCTGTGTATAGAGGGGTATAAATACTTTTTCCTGTATATAGAGTATATAGAATTTTTTTTTACCACGTGATCAGATGTGTTCAATCACGGCTGATCACGATGTAAACAGGAAAAGCCGGTAATCGGCTTTTCCTCACTCGTGTCTGTCAAGACGCGAGTAGAGGAGAGCCGATCGTCTGCTCCTGTGACAGGGGGGGTTTGTGCTGATCGATTATCCCACTGGACCACCAGGGATGCCCACTAGACCACCAGGGATTAAAAAAAAAAAAAA